>NW_012104142.1:3718888-3725527 GCF_000951045.1 Mandrillus leucophaeus | reverse complement strand
TTTTTTTTTTTTTTTTTTGAGATGGAGTCTCACTCTGTCACCCAGACTTGAGTGCAGTGGCACAAATCTTGACTCGCCGCAACTTCCACCTCCTGGGTTCAAGTGATTCTCCTGTCTCAGCATCCCAAGTAGCTGGAATTACAGGCACATGCCACCATATCCAGCTAATTTTTGTATTTTTAGTAGAGACAGGGGTTTCACCATGTTGGCCAGGTTGGTCTCAAACTCCTGGTCCCTAATGATCCAACTACCTCAGCCTCCCAAAGTGCTGGGATTACAGTCATGAGCCACCACACCCGGCTGTCTTATATAAATCTTTAAATACCCTCTACCACCACCACTATAATTGCCCCCAATACACCCACACACACCCCTGTCCCAGTGTTGGGATATATACAGTATATGCTCAACAAGTGTTTGACCCAGAATTGAATGGAACTGGAGCCCACATGTGACGCAAGGTCAATGTGGAATCAGCAAGAAATCTCCGTGACCCCTCCCAGGCGGTGGGGAACTCTACTCCCTCTGAACTCGGCCAGCACTTGTTATTGTCATAGAAAGTTAAAACTGAAAGGGGGATTCCCCTTCTTGTATATTTGAGGAGAATAAAGGGGAAGTGTCCAGAATCTGGTTCCAGTGTGGGAACCAGATCCCACAGTCTGCTGGTATCTCTCCACTGCAGCTTGTTACCTCTTCAGAGAGGGCTTCCCCGGTTGCCTGCAATCCCTTCTTCTCCCATGCTATTTCCTTTCAAAGCACCAATTCCCTTTGTAATCATTCATTCATCTACCTGTGTGAATGTCCAATGCCTGACTTTCCCACTAAACTGCAAGCTCTAGGAGGCCAGGGTTTGTATCTATTTTGTCCTGGATCTCCTGGTGCCCTGCACAAAAAGCCCAGCCCACAGAGTTTCCAATAATAATATATGAAAACACAAAAACAAAACAAAACAAAACAAAAAAAGAATGAGGCCAGGTGTGGTGGCTCACACCTGTAATCCCAGCACTTTGGGAGGCAGAGGGGGGTGAATCACCTGAGGTCAGGAGTTCAAGACCATCCTGGCCAACATGGCAAAACTCTGTCTCTACTTAAAAAATACAAAAATTATCTGGGTGTGGTGGCGCACGGCTGTAATCCCAGTTACTTGGGAGGCTGAGGCAGGAGAATTGCTTGAACCCGGGAGGCAGAGGTTGCAGTGAGCCAAGATTGTTCCATTGTACTCCAGCCTGGGTGAGAGAGTGAGACTGTGTCTCAAAAAAAAAAAAAAAAAAAAAAAAGAATGAGTATCCATATGGCCTGAGAACCTCCGTACATTTCCCCAGGGCAGTGCTGAGACTGGCTCAGAAAGTGCTGAGTTGACAGGTCTGGAGAGTTCCTTGCCAGGAGCTCCAAGGCAACACCTGGTCTTGAGCAGCTTAAGGTATATGGGGGCAATAGACACCTAGTGAATAACCCTACCACCAGGAAGAGGTTTATGCTGGGGATGACAAATCAGATTGGGGATTGGAATCTAGTAGTGGTGTGGAGGGCAGATTGGAGGTTGGAGACCTAAGGCAGGGAAACAATTAGGTCATGATTGCAAAAACTGAAAACCACCTAAGTGTCTCTGGTAGGAAAACAGTTAAATAAATTACAGTACATCCCAATCATGGGAAATTATGTGGGTGTTAAAAAGAGGGAGGTAGATTTTGGAAAGATGTCCAAGATCTGCTGTGAGGTGACAGGAACAGGTTGCAGAACAATTTGTACACTATAATCCCAGGCTGAGTGGAGACAAAAGAGGACACTCCTCTGCAGATACACGCACTTAAACATGCTGAGAAAACATCTAGAAGGATACTGGAGAAGCTGTTGAAGAAGGATGAAAAGGCTTTTTCTTTTTCTTTTTTTTCTTTTTCTTTTTTTTTTTTTGAGACAGAGAGAGTCTCACTCTGTTGCCCAGGTTGGAGTGCAGAGGTGCGATCTCGGCTCACTGCAACCTCCGCTTCTTGGGTTCAAGCGATTCACCTGCCTCAGCCTCTCAAGTAGCTAGAATTAACAGGCTTGTGCCACCACACCCAGCTAATTTTTGTATTTTTAGTAGAGATGAGGTTTCGCCATGTTGGCTAGGCTGGTCTCAAACCACTTACCTTAGGTGATCTGCCCACCTCAGCCTCCCCAAGTGCTAGGATTACGAGTACGAGCCACCGCGCCCAGCCTACTTTTTCTTTCTACACCTTTTGCACTGGTAGATTTTTACCATGAACTTATATTCTTTTCACAAGAA
Source organism: Mandrillus leucophaeus (assembly GCF_000951045.1). Taxonomy (NCBI): domain Eukaryota; kingdom Metazoa; phylum Chordata; class Mammalia; order Primates; family Cercopithecidae; genus Mandrillus; species Mandrillus leucophaeus. Next base: position 3,723,261 of record NW_012104142.1, on the reverse strand, counting down.
TTGTATTTTTTTTTTTTTTGCTATGGCAGGATTGGGGGTGATGGGTAAGGAGGTGGTGTGGGGGCTGGACAACTGAGCCCCAGTGAGCAGTGCCAGGGAGGGAGGCCCATTAACAGATGGACAGGACTGGAACCAGGGAGGAGGCCGCAGAGCCATGGCACCTGGGATGTGGAATGGGGGGAAGCACAGTGCCGTGTAGGGGGCCTCACTCAAGGTGATTGATCTCCACAGTGCCAGTGACCCTAGGCAAGGGACAAGCAGCCCATGGCCAGGAAACCCTGAATTTGGGGAACAAGGGCAAGGAAAGGAAGTAGGTCGAACTTAGGACCCTACGGATTCCTTGGCCGTTAGCACCATCCTTCGGGTACAGACCGTTCTGGCTGCAGCAGGGAAACAAACAGATGAAGGAGGGGCCAAACCCCAGCCCCCGTGGGAGGAGGTCGGCTTCCTACCAGCCCTGGTGTTCCTGGGAGCGTGCCCTGGTTCTCTGCTTGCTCTTTTGGGCTGCCCGCTAGCAGGCCAGGCTAATGTCCAGGCCCAGGGTGAGAGGCCAGGGCTTCTGGCCCCTTTTGGAGGCTAAGCCCCTTCCCAGGACCCAGAGCAGAGGAAGCCAGAACAATGCTGTTCATGGAGAGATTGCAGGGGAGAGAGAGCTGGGTGGGGGCGGAGAAGGTTCTTGGCTCATAGAAGCCAGTGAAAGCCTGCAGAAGGTCAAAGGTAGAGGAGTGCTCTGTGATTTCTGAGACGGCACCTCATTTATCTCATAAACACTTGCTCTGAGCCCAAGTCCGGTGGTAATGCTGCCCCTATGCAAAGCTGGATAAGTGGCTCAGAGGGACTCTGCCTGGGTCTTGTCTTCAGGGCCTCTGCAAAAGCTCCTGTGTACCAGGAGCAGCTGAGGCCTTTTCACAGGTGTCTATTTATTGTACACTAGAACCTTCTAGAAGAAATTTTTTTTTTTTTTTGAGACAGTCTTGCTCTGTCACCCAGGCTGAAGTGCAGTGGCATGATCATAGCTCACTGCAGCCTCAAACTCCTGGGCTGAAGTGATCCTTTGCCTTAGCCTCCTGAGTAGCTATGACTACAGGCATGTACCATCATGCCTAGCTAAATTTAAAAATTCTTCTTTTGTAGAGGTGGGGTCTCTCTTTGTTGGCCAGGCTGGTTTTGAACTCCTCCTGCCTTGGTCTCCCAAAGAGGTGGGATTATAGGCATGAGCCTCCATGCCTGGCCTAAAGGAGGTGTTTTTGTTGTTGTTGTTGTTGTTGTTGTTGTTGTTTTAACAAAGCAAGAAACTGAGACGGGTGCCTTGCCCCGACCACATCGTTAGGAAGTGATAATACTGGGATTCGAGGCCGGGTGCAGTGGCTCACACCTGTAATCGCAGCACTTTGGGAGGCCAAGGCGGGCAGGACAACTGAGGTCAGGAGTTCGAGACCAGCCTGGCCAACATGGTGAAACCCTGTCTCTACTAAAAATACAAAAATTAGCTGGGCGTGGTGGCGCACACCTGTAATCCCAGCTACTGGGGAGGCTGAGGCAGGAAAATCGCTTGAACCCAGGAGACAGAGGTTGCAGCAAGCCGAATTTGTACCACTGCACTCCAACCTGGGCGACAAGAGTGAAACTCTGTCTCAAAAAAACAAAAAGCAAAAGACAAAAAACAAGCAAACAAAAAAAAACAACTGGGATTCGAACCTGGGTGTGCCTATTTCCCACTTATAATTTGGTTGCTTGGAGCTCAGAACACATTTTCCCATAGAAATTATTCTGTAAGTGGTGGTTTGGCTGCCATAATGGCCTAGCTCACCCAGGGTATAGCCAGAATTAATTCTATGTTTCAGTACGGTTGTGGATGAATCAAGCTTCCGCGGGCTAGCCTGGAAACCCATGAGAGAGGGAAAATGTGTTGAGGGTTTGCCCAGCTGGGAACTCTTGCCCTTCCTATAGACACCTGGCTCAGGGCAAGCTGGCAGTATGGTGGATCAGGAGCATTTGCCCATTTCAGAGCTCTGCCAGCAGACCCTGGTGCATTTTAGTTGTTTACAGGAGTGGGACAGAACATCTGGCAGGTTTGGTGTTTGTAAGACAGAAAGTACAAAATGAGACGTGTTAATTTTCAGATTGAAACTCAGTCTTTTTCTTTCTTGTACTACCTCTCAACTCCATACAGAGTCATCTTAGATCTTTTTCCTCTAGGATAGAGCACTAGAGGCATTAGCCAGGATTTACCTTCAACAAAACCTGACATCTGCCTTTGGAGTGGGTGAGTGACAATAACTGCACAGGGTTAGGAGTGCTGGAGATCACAGCAGCTGTTGAGAGAAGGAAGGAAGGATCACAGCTCTTATAGTGATTTCAGGGGAAATACTCACTCATTCGTTCAACAAACATTTGCTGTGGGTGTGCTGGGCACTGTGCTGGTTCCTTTCATGGTGCTTCTGTTGCTCAAAGAGTCCTGGGCAGGGATGACTGTGGGACTCAGATCCAGAATCTTAGCATTGCAAGGAATCTTTTTACAAATGGAAACTGCAGTCGTTCATTAATTCAAAAAAGCGGGAGTATTGGATGTTGTGCTAAATACCGAGGATCCATAAAGTATGAAAATTGAGATCTAGGGAGAGGTGGGTAGTGATTTGTCCAGGGTCTTAATCCAGGATTCCAGCACCTGGACCAGAAGCTACCTTCCCAACCACAACCATGGCATTCTTGCCTCAGTGTGCCCCAGCCATTTTTGAGGATTCCTTCTGTTTCCCAGGACCGGGGTTTGGGGCCTGGGGAAAGGCCACAGAAAAGCAGTAGATTCCTTTCTTTCTGGTAACAACAATGCCTGGGGTCTCCCCTGGCGTGAGGGTTGGAAGATCTTCCTGTTGGCTGGAGTTCAGAAGGCTTAGGAAACTTCTGTCAGTTCTTTCTTTTTTCTTTTCTTTTCTTTTCTTTTTTTTTTGAGATGGAGTCTTGGTCTGTCACCCAGGCTGGAGAGCAATGGCGTGATCTCGGCTCACTGCAACCTTCGCCTCCTGGGTTGAAGCGAGTCTCCTGCCTCAGCCTCCGGAGTAGCTGGGATTACAGGCGCCTGCCACTATGCCCAGCTAATTTTTGTATTTTTAGTAGATACTGGGTTTCACCATGTTAGTCACGCTGGTCTCAATCTCCTGACCTCAGGTGATCTGTCCGCCTCGGCCTCCCAAAGTGCTGGGATTACAGGCGTGAGCCACCTCACCTGGCCCTGTCAGTTCTTTCAATGAGCCACGTGCTCTCTGAATTCTGGGCCTTCATAAATACTGTTAGTTCTGCCCAAACCGCTTCTCCCAGTCTCCTTCATCTGGCAGATTTCTCTCCCTCCCCTCTGCGTCTCAGCTTAAAGATCTATCTCTTCTTCAAGGAAATGTTCCAGGGCCCTCAGCCTTGGATCCCCCTGCTCTGCGGTCACCTATGGTACCTGGCATGAGCCTCCATGCCTGGCCTAAAGGAGGTGTTTTTTTTTTTTTTTAACAAAGCAAGAAACTGAGGCTGGTGCCTTGCCCATGACCACATCGTTAAGAAGTGTTAGGAAGTGTTAAAACTGGGCACCTTGAACCCAGGAGTTCAATACCAGCCTAGGCAACACAGTGAGACCCTGTCTCTACAAAAAAAATGAGAAAATTGTCTGTGCACGGTGGCTCCCACCTGTAATCCCAACACTTTGGGAGGCTGAGGCGGATAGATCACAAGGTCCCCTGAGATAATCATGAGCCCTCAGGACCACTCCTACTTACTAAATGTTTTTGTTTCCACTGGACTGTGATCTCTAGGAGGGGCAGACACTCTGTGTTTTCGTTTTTGGCAATTGTGTGCCCATTATCTGAGCCAGTGCTTAGTATACAGTAGGTGTTCATTGTGTAGTTACTGAGTGACCATGAGCTGTAGCTGGGGGAAAGGCTTTCTAGTGAGTGGCTTTAATTTGTCATTCAATGACTGTGGATCAAGGACTCCACACACACAAGGCATAGGGTGTGACTGGAGAGGATACAAAGATGACTTGGAAAAAGAGATTTGCAGTCTAGTAGAGAGGGTATAATCTAGAACTCAGTTCAAAAATTGCAAAGATGGGCCGGGAGCAGTGGCTCATGCCTGTAATCCCAGCACTTTGGGAGGCCAACGTAGGCAGATCACCTGAGGTCAGGAGTTTGAGATCAGCCTGGCCAAAATGGCAAAACCCCATCTCCACTAAAAATACAACAAAAATTAGCAGGGCGTGGTGGCATTCACCTGTAATCCCAGCTACTTGGGAAACTGAGGCAGGAGAATTGCTTGAACCTGGAAGGCAGAGGTTGTGGTGAGCCAAGATTGCGCCACTGCACTCCAGCCTGGGCGACAGAGTGACTCTATCT
>NW_012104142.1:3714332-3717323 GCF_000951045.1 Mandrillus leucophaeus | reverse complement strand
TCAAGCAAACAAACAAAAAATAAAAAAGAGAAAGGACTTCTTCTCAAAATCACCTGGAGAGAAACTTTGAAGGAAAATGCTCACATTCATTGCAAGAGTTTGAAATAATGCCTCAAAATCAGTTATCCTGAAGTGACATGAGACCTGCATCCAAGAACCTTTAATAAATAGTGGCGGCCAGGCACGGTGGCTCACGCCTGTCATCCCAGCACTTTGGGAGGCCGAGGCAGGTGGATCATCTGAGGTCAGGAGTTCAAGACCAGCCTGGCCAACATGGTGAAATCCTGTCTCTACTAAAAATACAAAAATTAGCTGGGTGTGGTGGTGGGTGCCTGTAATCCCAGCTACTCAGGAGGCTGAGGCTGGAGAATCACTTGAACCCAGGAGGCGGAGGCTGCAGTGAGCCGAGATCATGCCACTGCACTCCAGCCTGGGCAACAGGGGCAAAACTCCATTTCATAAATAAATAAATAAACAAAACTGGCATAGGCCAGGCACACAGTGGCTTATGTCTTCATCCCAACATGTTGGGTGGTTGAAGCAGGAGGGTTGCTTGAGCCCAGGAGTTTGAGACCAGCCTGGGCAACATAATGAGACCCTGTCTCTACAAACTATACAAAAATGAGTCGGGGTGGTGGTGCGCGCCTGTAGTCCCAGTTAGTCAGGGGGCTGAGGTTCACTTGAGCCTGTGAGTTGGAAGCTGTAGTGAGCTATGATCGCACTACTGCATTCCAACCTGGGTGAAAGTGAAACCCCCCTTTCTAAAATAAATAAATAAATAAAAATAAATACTGATGTTAGTTGTTCCTCCCAGTTTCTCTGAACCTCAGTTTTGTCATTTGAAGGACGTTTTGTTATGAGGGACATGAAACGCGACTGTGTGATGGCACCCAGCATGCTGAAGACGCTTTGGAAATGCGGGGTGGGTCAGAATCTTAAGTGCTGAGAGTCTGGTGGCTGGGGGCCTCACCTAGCAGGAGGACGCAATGGAGACAACCTCCCTGGGTCACACAGTGGGCTGCACACAGGTGCAGGCAGGGGAGCCAGGCCTGAGGCTAGGTAAGAGGCAGCACTAGGACCCAGGGGCCACGTATGCAGCAGGCTCTGCCAGATAAGTTCTCAGCCAGAACACAATGTTCTCAGTGTACCCACAGGAAACCCTGAAGAAGAGAACTGCACATGGCCTCTGCTGGGTGTGTTCTGGTCACAGCCTTTTATTCTTTTTCCTAACCTCAGTCCCCACTTTCACATCCTGTAACCTGCATTGCTGCTCCACCCCACCCTTGCTGGGCTGGTCCCAGGCCCCAGGAGAGCAATCAATGCAGGAAGTCCAAGGCCTGGCCAGGTTTTACCATTTTCAAATAAGACCCGTTTGCCTCTAACCTTGGTTTCCTGAATCGCGACCCTTTGAGATGGAAACTTTTTACAGTGCAGAAGGCAGACACTGGGGACAAAGTTGTATTTCTGCCATGGCAAAGGTCTTGGCCCAGAGGCAAAGGAAACAGCTGATGCCTCGTACCACCACCTCCCTTCCTCTCTGAAGGCCGGGTCCCACCTGGGACAGGGGAGGGCCTCCACCGCCGCTGCTGCTTGAATCAGAGGGAACTTGGAGCTGCCTGGGGGATCAGTGCCAAGTTTGGAGCAGAACATCCTATGATGTGGTTCCTAGTTTTTATTTCCACGAATGCTATAATATGTTGTCCCACCGAGCTATTTTTATTGAATGAAAAAAAAAAAAAAGCAAACCTCTGCAAAACCAGCAGTCCTCTGTTAGAAGGAAGGACAAGGTGAACTTTTCACTTCCTTCCCTGCAGCCTATCAACTCAGTCTGTGGTTTGATGTCACCCACACTCTGTGCTATATTCAATCTCAATTTTTGCCTCCTTGTTTTTGAAGCTGCAAGAGCAAGGCTCTTAAACCTATGTTTCTCCTGCTAGTTGCATGAGGCTTTGAGAAGTGCCTTTTTAGTGAGTTCTCACAACAGCAAAATAGAGATCTATCAGCCTCTGGCCAGCTGTAGGCAAAGGTAGGTCTGAGGAGAGTGAACAAGGAGGGGAAGGTGTGAGAAACTCAGCACAATCCCAGCCAACTTCTGGCAAACTGCACTGTTGGGGGCTGCAGGTAAAGGGCAGAGCTCTGCACAGGCTGCATTCCTGCCACGTTAATAAGAGGCCTGGCCATTGAAAATAAGACCCAAGCCCGACAGGGTGGCTCACGCCTGTAATCCCAGCACTTTGGAAGGCCGAGGCAGGTGGAGCACCTGAGGTCGGGAGTTTGAGAACAGCCTGACCAACATAGAGAAACCCCGTCCCTACTAAAAAAATACAAAAATTAGCTGGGCATGGTGGCGCATGCCTGTAATCCCAGCTACTCAGGAGGCTGAGGCAGGAGAATCGCTTGAACCCGGGAGGCAGAGGTTGTGGTGAGCCGAGATCACACCATTGCACTCCAGCCTGGGCAAGAAGAGCAGAACTCCATCTCAGAGAAAATAAGACCCAGTGACTCTACGAAGCTCCATGAATAAGGCTCCTTCTACCCTGGCACTGCAGAGTCCCTTTCCAGATGTTGGTTGGTAAGAGGGTTTTCATGTGTCCTAGGCCTGCAGATTCAACTGGGTGCTTCCTAGACTGGCCCAAGCTCAGGGATTCCCTTCTCAGGGAAGAGGTTTCCAAAAGCAGGCAATACTGCTACTCCTGGGGAAGTCTGCTGAAGGCTGGGGGCCCCAAAAGACCTGTGTTCCAGTCCTGGTTTTGTCAACCTGATGGAGCCTGTGCAAATCACTTTCCCACTCAAAGATTTTCATAACTTTGTCAATAAAAATAACAACTGGAGGCCGAGCACAGTGGCTCACACCTGTAATCCCAGCACTTAGGTAGGCTGAGGAGGGGGATTAATTGAGGTCAGGAGTTCGAGACCAGCCTGGCCAACATGGTGAAACCCCATCTCTACTAAAAATACAAAAATTAGCCAGGCGTAGTGGCACACACCTGT
>NW_012104142.1:3712263-3713057 GCF_000951045.1 Mandrillus leucophaeus | reverse complement strand
AAAAAAAAAAAAAAAAAGGAACATTTGGACAGAGACATGCATAGAGGAAAGACTAAAAGACATTGGGAGAGGATGGCCAAGGAGACAAGCCTGGAACAGACTTTTTCCCTCACAGCCCTCAGAAGAAACCAATCTTGCTGGCACCTTGATCTTGGACTTCTAGCTTCCAGAACTGCAAGACAATAAACTTCTGTTGTTTAAGCCACTCAGTCTGTGGTTTTTTGTTATGGCAGCCCTGGCAAACGAATATAATAGCCAAGGACCCTGCAGTCTTAGGCTGTAGGATTTTCTCCTGCCATCCCTGCCATAACTTGGTGGCTTCCTCCCATCCCACATGGTCTTTCTGTAAATGACATCGTGCGTGAGGAGTGCTTGGCATAATGCCCCACATATAGTAACCCCTCACTCACCATGTGTTAACCATGATGAATGTTCCCAGGGTTCCCAGTGCCTGGGTGCTACTTGTACCTACCCTGAGACACGGGGTACAGAATGAGAGGTGTGAGTTCTGAACCCAGGCCCTCCTGATCACTCCTACCTTTGTTATTGAAGACTTTCCATCACCCTCAGCAACTTCCAGTTAGGCTCCTTCTAGGAGCCTAACTTTTTTTTTTTTGAGACGGAGTCTCACTCTGTTGCCCAGGCTGGAGTGCAGTGGTGCGATCTTGGCTCACTGCAACATCTGCTTTCTGGGTTCAAGCGGTTCTCCTGCCTTAGACTCCTGAGTAGCTGGGACTATAGGCGCGTGCCATCATGCCCATCTAATTTTTGTATTTTTAGTAGAAGCAGGCTTT
>NW_012104142.1:3711552-3712213 GCF_000951045.1 Mandrillus leucophaeus | reverse complement strand
GTCTCAAAAAAAAAAAAAAAAAAAATAAATAAAATAAATAAATAAATAGCTGGGCGCGGTGGCTCACGCCTGTAATCCCAGCACTTTGGGAGGCCTAGGCGGGAGGATCACCTGAGGTTGGGAGTTCAAGCCCAGCCTGGCCAACGTGGTGAAACCCCGTCTCCACTAAAAATACAAAATTAGCTGGGCATGGTGGCACATGCCTGTAATCCCAGCTACTCAGGAGGCTGCAGCAGGAGAATCACTTGAACTCGGGAGGTGGAGGCTGCGGTGAGCCAAGATTGCACCATTGCACTCAGCCTGGGCAATAACAGCGAGACTCCATCTCAAAAAATAAACAAATAAAAGTAAGTAAATAAATGAAATAAAGAGAGGGTTGGGTTAGAGACTGTTGTTGCGGGTTGAATTGTGTTGTCCCCACTCCAATTTGTATGTTGAAATCCTAACCCCAGTATCTCACAATGTGACCTTATTCGGAGATGGGTCTTGAAAGAGGTCATCAAGTTGAAATGAGATCAGTAGGGTAGGCCCTAATCCAGTGGGACTGGTGTCCTTATAAAAAGGGGACATTTGGGCCAGGCACGGTGGCTCATGCCTGTAATCCCAGCACTTTGGGAGGCCGAGGCAGGTGGATCACGAGGTCAGGAGATCAAGACCATCC
>NW_012104142.1:3684044-3710537 GCF_000951045.1 Mandrillus leucophaeus | reverse complement strand
ACTATAGGCGCGTGCCATCATGCCCATCTAATTTTTGTATTTTTAGTAGAAGCAGGCTTTCTTTTTTTTATCTTTCTTTCTTTTTTTTTTTTTTTTAGACAGAGTCTTGCTCTGTCGCCCAGGCTGGGGTTTCACCATCTTGGCCAGGCTGGTCTTGAACTTCTGACCTCATAATCTACCAGCCTCGGTCTCCCAAAGTGCTGGGATTACAGGTGTGAGCCACCGCGCCCGGCAGAGGCAGGGTTTCACCATGTTGACCAGGCTGGTCTTGAACTTCTGACCTCAAGTCATCTGCCTGCCTCAGCCTCCCAAAGTGCTGGGATTACACACATGGACTGGCCTAACTCTTAAGTGGAAAGTGCACAGTGGTCACAGAGCCAGCAGGGTAGATAAAGAGACTGCAATAACTCAGAATGGGAGACTGCTTATCTGCAAGAAATCCCCCTTTACAGTTGGAGGAGGAGTTAATCCCCAGGGTCAAGTGAAGCTGCAGACCTTTGGGGCTCAGCCTCTGTTTTCCTATTTGCCTGAGGACACTCCTTGGCTGGCAGGGTACCGGATAAGGCTTAACTACAGGTGGTGTCAGGGCTCTGTGCTTTCAGACAGCAAGGCTGTCTTCCTCCTTGATCCTTCATCCTCCTCTTCCAGCATCTTTTCTAGCCCTCAGGATGGATACCTCTCTGTGTTGAGAGATGCCTTGGGGACAATGTTCTGCCTTCTTCCTGGCTCCCGAATCTATAGGTTTCTGGAGGCCATAGTATCTTGTACTCCAGCTGTGGTCTTGGGCTGCTCCCGAGAGTCTGATTTTCCTTTTCATTAACAGGAGTGCAGGCAAAAAGCATTCTCCAGCCTTGAGCATTGGAGCAGGATTATAGACTGAGCCCTGAGTCCTTTCTGGGGAATGACATTGGCCTGGGATGGCAAAGTCCTAGGTTGTCCTCTGATCATTGTGTTTTTATTTGGAAAGCTAAGTCAATCTGACTTCGTAAGATATTACAGATTGACTCTATTTTGGAGACTGCAGAAAGTTTAGTGGGTAGAGTGTGACTTGATTAGCCCCCCAAACGTAACCTTTCGGTTTGCTAAACAAATGAAATGTCTGTGTTTGTTGGTTTATCTTCAAATATATGTCTGGAGATTTCTGAGAACAGAGTGGGAGAGAAAGGGTGTGGGAGTCCACTTCAGGCTTTTAGGGCCCAGGGCAAAAGGGAGGAGAAGCCATTTGGGGGAAAAACATCTTTCCATGATGTCCATATACTTTAAATGTGATCACTTCGGGCTGTCTCTTGTCCTGGTTTTGGCTCAGAGCCCAGAAGGAAGGCTCCTTCTATAATTCTTTGTGTGTTTAGGACATATGCCTCTCCCTTAAAGTAAATAAACAACTAAAAATCTGTGAATGCTGTCTGCAGTCACAGCAGAAATACTGCTCACCACCTAATGGTCTGCAAAGATCACATTTGCTGCATTATACCAGCCGATGGGTCTAACCCTTCCAGACCCAGACAAGCCTGCTTTCTAAGTTATTTATTGTGCAAGTTGGGATTCTTGGCCTCTTTCTTAGGCGTCCCTGGCTCTTTCAGAGAAACGTGCTTTGGATGGAAAGTGGAGCGTGGTGAACAATCTCAGACAATCTGGTTCTTGCTTCCTTCTCCCGATGCTTCTCACCACACCCCCGTTTATGTGCTGTGCTCCAGCCACACCAAATGAGCTGCAGTTCCACATGCGTGTTCCAAGGGACCTGGAGTTCCTGACTTTGATTACGCTGTTCTCTGTGCTTGGAACACTTCCTTGGCATCTTCCCCTTTGTGGGTGGCGCGCTGTCTCTCATCATCACGTTCAAGAGCAGGCTCGCCTTCTCTAGGAAAGGCTCCTTGTCATCTCCTCGGCATTCCCACTCCCAAGTCCTCTTGGCTTCCGTGGCAGCCTGTACAGACCATGGCCATGGCCTCATCCCATGGTATATACTGCATGCGTCTGTTTACTCCTCTGCCTCTTCCATGGGTCCAAGAGGCTTCCAGATCTGACTACATAACTGTCATGTGCAACCCCCCTTTCCCTTAGACCTACTAGGCCCCAGGAATGAAGCCAGGAGTCTGCATTTTTTTTTCCAGCTTAATTCTGAAGCATGCCAGGTTTGGAAACTATTGCCCCTTTTTCTTTTTTGAGGCTGAGTCTCGCTGTTTCGCCCAGGCTGGAGTGCAACAGCACAATGTTGGCTCACTGCAACCTCCGCCTCCCGGGTTCAAGCAATTCTTCTGCCTCAGCCTCCTGAGTAGCTGGGACTACAAGCGCCCGCCACCACACCTGGCTAATTTTTGTATTTTTAGTAGAGATGGGGTTTCACCATATTGGCCAGGTTCGTCTTGAACTCCTGACCTCAGGTGATCTGCCCGCTTCAACCTCCCTAAGTGCTGGGATTACAGGCATGAGCCACTGCGCCCGGCCTGCCCTTTTTATTTCTCTTTCCCTAAACATTGCCTGTGCCACAGGAGACCCTCAATAAGTGGTTGACCCTGTTAGTTTCTCTCTGGGGGCCTCTTTTTGTTTTCACTTCCTTTCCTCTTCACCCTAGTCCAACAATTTGCTTAGCCCCTTACCCCTACCATGCAAGACTTTAGCCACCAACTGCTCATTTTTTCCATTCCTCCTGCTAGGCTGCTGGGAGCTGCTGGTGGACTTCCCCAAAGAGTGGTGCTACTGCAAGGCCTCTCACTGCAATAGGCTCCTGATTGGGCTTGGCAAGCCTTCTGACCTTAGGACACAGGCAGTAGGCCAACTTGCCTCTCCTTTACTGAGAAAATAGAGGCCATTGGATGGGAATGCCCCCTCTTCCTGCTGCTTCTCCTACACATTTACCCACATCAGCATCATCCTGTTCTCCTGCCTCATGCCAGCCAGGCTTTGGCTCCCACCTCCTCCCACTTTCTCAGGGATCCGTCCATCAATTATCCCTATTCTTTTCTTTCTTTTTTTGAGATGGAGTTTCACCCTTGTTGCCCAGGCTGGAGTGCAACGGCGCCAACCCGGCTCACCGCAACCTCCGCCTCCCGGGTTCAAGTGATTCTCCTGTCTCAGCCTCCCGAGTATCTGGGATTACAGGAGCTTGCCATCATGCCCGGATAATTTTTGTACTTTTAGTAGAGACAGGGTTTCGCCATGTTGCCCAGGCTGGTCTGGAACTCCTGACCTCAGGTGATCCACCCGCCTCGGCCTCTCAGACTGCTGGGATTACAGGCGTGAGCCACTGTGCTCGGCCAATTATCCCCTTTTTCTTTTTTTGACCTCTCCCATCGTAAAAGAAAAAAATGAGCTCTTCACTGTGCGTTCTCCTTTAGCTGTCCCCCTCTCAGTCCCTCATTTTTGCCTCCCCTTCCCGTTGAACTTCTGGAAAGTGTTGCCCGGATTTAGCCCCACTTTCCCCCTCTCCCCGTCACTCTGCCCCACAGCATTCTGGCTCTGGCTCTGCTACCAGAGATGGCTACTCTTAACACAAGGTCACCAGCCAGGCACGGTGGCTAAGGCCTGTAATCCCAGCAATTTGGGAGGCCGGGGCGGGAGGATTGCTTGAGCTCAGGAGTCTGAGACCAGCCCGGGCAACACGGCAAATCATGTCTCTACTGAAAATACAAAAATTAGCCAGGCGTGGTGGCATGCACCTGTAGTCTCAGCTAATCAGGAGACTGAGATGGGAGGATTTCTTGAGCCTGGGAGGGCAAGGTTACAGTGAGCTGTGATCTCACACCACTGCGCTCCAACCTGGGTGGCAGAGTGAGATGCTGTCTCCAAAAAAAAAAAAAAAAAAGTCACCAACAGCCTCCGTGGTAAGATCCCAATGGCAGGGAGTCGTGGCTCATGCCTGTAATCCCAGCACTTTTGGAAGCCGAGGTGGGTGGATCACCTGAGGTAAGGAGTTAGAGACTAGCCTGGCCAACATGGTGAAACTCTATCTCTACTAAAAACACAAAAATTAGCTGGGCATGGTGGTGGGCACCTGTAGTCTCAGCTACTTGGGAGGCTGAAGCAGGAGAATCGCTTGAACCCAGGAGGCGGAGGTTGCAGTGGGCCTTCTTAATCCCTTGTCTCAATTGCTTGGCTGCACCATATATTGCTATTTGCAGCCTTCTTCTCAAAATGTGCTTTCCCCTGGGCATCTGTGAGGCCGTATTCCTTGTTCCCTGTCTCTGGGATCTTCTTGCTTTGCCTGTCCCTTACATGTCAGTATGCCCTGAGGGTCCCTCCCTGGTGTGATTCTCTCCTCACTCCATGGGCTCGCTCCCTGGACAATCTATCCATTCTCCACCTTTGTCTTAATAAACGCCTCCAGGCTGGTGAGTCCCAAATCTAACTCCAGCCCAGCTCACGCTCCAGACTATAGACCCAGGGAGTCACCTGCCTCTTGAACATCTCTGTAGCCTGCTGCCCTCTCTGTACCCCTATCCCAGTGAATGGTACCACTAGTCCCTCAGCTCCTGACACAAGAAAACTTGGGTGTCCTTTGAGTTATCCAAGTTCCACCAGTCACCTAATCCTGTGTATTACATGTCTTTTTTTTTTTTTTTGAGTCTCGCTCTGGCCCAGGCTGGAGCGCAATGGCGCAATCTCGGCTCACTGCAACCTCTGACTCCCAGGTTCAAGCAATTTTCCTGCCTCAGCCTCCTGAGTAGCTGGGAGTATAGGTGCCCACCACCATGCCCGGCTAATTTTTCTCTTTTTTGTAGATATGGGGTTTCACCATGTTGGCTAGGCTGGTCTCGAACTTCCTGGCCTCATGTGATCTGCCTGCCTCCATCTCCCAAAGTGCTGGGATTACAGGCATGAACCACTGTGCCAGCATTTTTTTTGTTTTTGAGACAGGGTCTCGCTCTGTCACCCAGGCAATAGCACGATCATAACTTACTCTAGACTTGACTTCCTGGGCTCAAGCACTCCTCCTGCCTCGGTCTCTGGAGTAACTAGAACTACAGGTGTGTGCCACCATGCCTGGCTAATTTGTACATTTTTTTGTAGAGGTGGGGGGTCTTGCTATGTTGGCCAGGCTGGTCTTCACTCCTGGCCTCAAGCGATCCTCCCACTTGGGCCTCCCAAAGTGTGGGATTACAGGTGTGAGCCACTACCCCCTGCCACTTCTCAAATCAAATCCATCCTCTGTCTCTCTCTTTTTTTTTTTTTTTTTTTGAGGAGTCTCTGTCGTCCAGGCTGGAGTGCAATGGCATGATCTTGGCTCACTGCCACCTCTGCCTCCTGGGTTCAAGTGATTCTCCTGCCTCAGCCTCCCGGGTAGCTGGGATTGCAGGCACCCACTATCATGCTCAGCTAATTTTTGTATTTTTGTAGAGATGGAGTTTCACTATGTTGGCTAGGCTGGTCTCAAATTCCTGACCTCAAGTGATCTGCCCGCCTCAGCCTCCCAAAGTGCTGGGATTACAGGCATGAGCCACTGCGCTCATCTTTAATTTGGCCTACAGTCATTTCTTACCTGGATGACCTCAAAGGCTTCCTAAGGAATCTGGCTCTTGCCACCACCAATTCTCCATCATTGCCTCCCAGTAAATTATCTGAAGTATAACCAGATCTTGTCATGCTCCTGCCTCAAGCTCTTCAGTGGTTCCCCACTGTCCTCTGGTTGAAGTTCAGATTCCTTAGCACAGCCCACGAGTCCTACCCTCTGCCTTATTCTTGCCCTTATCACCTATGAATCAGTCATAATGAACCACCCGCAGCTACAAAAGTAGGATGCCCTTTCCCACCCTTAGGCCTCTGAAAATTGTATTCCCTCCACCTATAAAGTCCTTCCTTCCCACCCCACTTACTTTTTCTTCAGGTCTCAGCCTAAACCTCATCCTTCATTAAAACCTTCTCTGATGCCTGGCCCAGCTGGATTAGTTGTCTCTGCTATGGTATTGTCCAGCACCTCATACTTTCCCCATTAGAGCAGTTATTACACTTAAAATGACCTTTCTGTCCCTCTTAATATTTATTTGTAAACTTCTTGAGGTTGATGACTGGGTCTTGTTTTACAGCATATCCTTGGCATCTAGCAGACACTACACACACAGTGCTAAGTGTCTGCTGAAAAGAATGACAGGCATTTGGAAAGGAATATCCTCTCTATTACTGTTAGTAACAAATTGTATGTTGTTTCATTACCTGCTCTAAACAGTTTTTTTTTTTTTTTTTTTTGAGACGGAGTCTTACTGTCACCCAGGCTGGAATGCAGTGGTGTGGTCTTGGCTCACTGCAACCTCCACCTCCCAGGTTCTACAGATTCTCCTGCCTCAGCCTCCTGGGTAAGTGGGATTCAGGCATGTGCCACCACACACGGCTATTTTTTTTTTTTCTGAGACAGTGTCTCACTCTGTCTCACAGGCTGGAGTCCAGTGGTATGATCTCGGCTCACTGCAACCTCTGGCTCCTGGGTTCTAGATTCTCCCACCTCAGCCTCCCGAATAGTTGGGATTACAGATGTGCACCACCACACCAGCTAATTTTTGTACTTTTAGTAGAAACGGAATTTCGCCACATTGACCAGGCTGGTCTCAAACTCCTGACCTCAGGTGATCTGCCCAACTCGGCCTCCCAAAGTGCTGGGATTACAGGTGTGAGCCACCGTACCTGGCCTCATCTAATTTTTGTATTTTTATTAGGGATAGGGTTTCACTATGTTAGCCAGGCTGGCCTAGAACTCCCGACCTCAGGTGATCTGCCCGCCTTGGCCTCCCAAAATGCTGGAATTACAGGCATGAGCCACCATGCCGGACCTCTAAACAGCTTATATTATAAAAAGAACCAGGCTGATTTGGGAAAACTCCTCCTTGGGAAACTTGACAGACAGGAGAAATTAAGAGTACCTGTGAGGTGAGACTAGGTCGTGGATGCTGACATATGACCCTACCACCAGGCGCACGGCCGGAGCCCATGACAG
Source organism: Mandrillus leucophaeus (assembly GCF_000951045.1). Taxonomy (NCBI): domain Eukaryota; kingdom Metazoa; phylum Chordata; class Mammalia; order Primates; family Cercopithecidae; genus Mandrillus; species Mandrillus leucophaeus. The sequence goes on along the minus strand of NW_012104142.1, from coordinate 3,703,615 downwards.
TAGGGAACCACCGGTGCCCTTTGCCTTGGCTCACGCGTGGATGGGATCATATGAGATATGAATGCTTTGGAACAGCTTCCATTTGTTCCACAGCCTCCACCTGTCAAGATGACGTTATAAGAGCTCTGGGCTGATATCTGGGTGATAGTCTTGGCTCTGCCCATTAACTATCTGAATTACCTCAGGGATTACTCCACTATGGATTTTGCCCTAGAAATAGCTAGTAGTTTCTTTTATTTATTTATTTATTTTGAGACGGAATCTCACTCTGTCACCCAGGCTTGAGTACAGTGGCGTGATCTTGGCTCACTGCAATCTCCCTCCCAGGTTCAAACCAATCTCCTGCCTTAGGCTCCCATGAGGCTGGGATTACAGGTACCCACCACCACACCCGGCTAATTTTTTTATTTTTAGTAGACACGGGGTTTTGCCCTGTTGGCCAGGCTGGTCTTGAACTCCTGACCTCAGGTGATCCTCCAGCCTCGCCCTCCCAAAGTGCTGGGATTATAGGTGTGAGCCACAGCGCCTGGCTTAGAAATAGCTAATAGCTTCTAAAACAAAGGTAACACACAAATTCCTATGTCACTCACTTAGCAGAGACCTATGATATACCTACTATGTGCCAAGTAGTATCCTAGGTACTGAGGATGCAGCAGTAAACCAGACAAACAACATCCCTACTTCCTGTATGTAAATGAGGGGTGAACTAGATGACCTCTAAGGTCTCTTTCAGTTCTACAATTCCGAGACCCTCTCTTTGACCAGATGCTAATAAATGTATGCACAGAAGGCTAGTGGCAAAGCATCAGGCTCCTTTGATGCAATCTCCATCCCAAACTCAGCTCTGGGAAAACAGGAAAAGATCTGGTATCATTACAGTCTGCCTGTAGCCCAAGCTTTTAACTCTCCCAAGTACCTGTTATTTAAGACTTACCTCTTTTATGAAATGAAAGGCTTGGTTTTGGTTGAACTTTAGGCAATTAAAAGGTGTGGCAAGATATTTTCGGCAAAGTTAGGTGCTTTGGCAAAAGGACAGGGAGAGGCAAAGCAGCCTCCTCTAAGTGTAGTATTTCTTTTCTTTTTTTTTTTTTTGAGACAGTTTCACTCTTATTGCCGAGGCTGGAGTGCAATGGCACGATCTCGGCTCACCACAACCTCTGCCTCCTGGGTGCAAGCGATTCTCCTGCCTCAGTCTCCCGAGCAGCTGGGATTAGAGGCATACGCCACCATGCCCAGCTAATTTTGTATTTATAGTAGAGACGGGGTTTCTCCACGTTGCTCAGGCTGGTCTCGAACTCCTCAGGTGATCTGGCTGCCTTGGCCTCCCAAAGTGCTGGGCTTACAGGTGTGAGCCACCATGCCCAGCATTAAGTGTAACATTTCCTACATTTGCCCAAAAGGGTGTCAGCTTCTTACGCGGCTTCCTCCTTTTCCTCTGGATGACAGGAATCTCCCAGCTCTGGCCCCTTCCCTTTACAGAGGTGAAAGTCCTAGCCGTAAGGCCCAAAGTTTCTACCACTTCAGTATCTGGCACTCTGACTGGGATCAGCAGATTCCAGGACTCCCGGTCATGGGGGGGAAGGGGAGCCACAGGCTCCAAGTAAATGAGCAGATAAAGAGAGATACTTGGGTCAGGATCTTGATTTAGTTTCCAGACACTGTCATTCCGGTGTGTCAGCTATGGGATGGCAGTAATCAATAACACGTTTGTGTATTAGTAAAAATTCTGGACTTTAAAGCTGATGCTGGATAATTGTGAAGTCAAAATGGGAAATTTTTTGTATGACTGTGTAAAACTAGCTATTTTACTGTTGATATCTCATCATCATGAGACAGAACAGTTATATAGAATTATATGTCAGACTGACATGAACAATTTTTTTTTTTTTTGAGGCAGAGTCTCGCTCTGTCACCAGGCTGGAGTGCAGCAGCTCGATCTCGGCTCACTGCAACCTCTGCCTCCCGGGTTCAAGTGATTCTCCTGCCTCAGCCTCCCGAGTAGCTGGGATTACAGGCATGCGCCACCACACCCGGCTAATTTTGTATTTTTAGTAGAGACGGGGTTTTTCCATGTTGGTCAGGCTGGTCTCGAACTGCTGACCTCAGGTGATCCACCCGCATTGGCCTCCCAAAGTGCTGGGATTACAGGCGTGAGCCACCGCGTCCGGCCCCATATTGAATTTTAAGAGGGTATGCAGAAGCCAACGTACAGCTAATTCCTGTCTGTTTCTGAGGAAGCCGTTCCTTCCTCATGCTTGAGATTTCTTTTTGTCAAGCCCTGGGAGGGAGGAGGGAAGGTAGCGGAAGGCTTATTTTCTCCAGGTAGTTACTTCATTCTACCATTTCATCAAAAGTTTTAGGATTTTTCCTAATACAGTGTGCTGGGTTGGGTTTGGTGGGATGTGGCATAGTGAACCTAAAAGAAGCTGCTTTGGATTCTGGCCGAGTTGAATTGAAGTCCAGATTTGGCCATTGACTTAGCTGTGCAACCTTGGCAAGTGACACTTGCTCTGAGCTTCAAGTTCTTTTTCTATATTAGGGGGTATTATGTATCTTGCTGTGTTATTCAGAGGATTATAATTCATGCCTGTGACTGACTGGCACAAGAGATAACAGATGACAGATGAGCAACTGGGACCATCTTTGAGCCCAAAGCATGGTAACAGGCATTGTGGACGATGCAACATAACGACTGACAGAAAGGTACAGAGAGGGAGGTACTCTCTTTAGAAAACTGTGAGAGTCTTATTCTTGGTAAGACTAAAATAGCAGCTAAGTGATCAATGGGAAAGGTGTTTCAGAAAGCATTTTTGTTTAATGCTAAGATCACTTCAGTTTCCAAGGTCATATTAAGAAACATCCAATTTAGAGAAAAAACTCTGTAATAAGTTCAAATACCAAAGCGTAAAGATGAGGTAACACAGTGCCTGTGCTGCATGGTTATACAAATGAAGCAAGAGAAAGGTAGTGATTGCTTCTAAATTCTCACTGAAAATCCGATTTAAAGGTTTACTGCAGTCTAGGTATTTTTAATTTTTCCCTTGATTATCAAGATGGTTGATGCTAATAAGTACTGTTAAAAAACCTAAAATGCTTTCGAATATGGAACTTCTTTTAGTTGAGAATTATTAATATGGAAAAGGTGAGTTGGACTGGTACTTCTTGTGCTCTGATTTTTTTTAATTTTTATTTTTATTGAGACAGAGTCTCGCTCTGTCACCCAGGCTGGAGTGCAATGGCGCAATCTCGGCTCACTGCAACCTCCACCTCCCGGGTTTAAGCGATTCTCGTTCCTCGGCCTCCTGAGTATCTGGGATTACAAGCATGTGCCACCACACCGGGCTAATTTTTGTATTTTCAATAAAGACCGAGTTTCACCATGTTGGCCAGACTGGTCTTGAACTCCTGATCTCTAGTGATCCACCCACCTCGGCCTCCCCAGGTGCTGGGATTAAAGGGGGGAGCCACCGTGCCGAGTCTCCAATTTGCTTTAGAGGCAATAATGAGATGAACTATCAGGCAACTGGGATCTATTCCAAGTTCCGAGATTTTCTTTTGCCTGGGCTATGTGACCATGAGCAGGTGTTTAACTTCACAGGGCTCAGGCTCTTAACCGACTGAATGAGGTCACCACCTCCTGTCAGGTAGAACGTGTTAAACATTTTGAACTCTTCGGATTAAGGCTAATTGCTACTGGGATTATATTTACTTATAATTAAGCAAATCTAAGCAGATCAGGTGCAAGTTATTAACAAGGAACAGACAAATGCTGTCTAAGGCAAAATTTGCATACAAGGTAATACATGATTATCCCAGTTGTTTACTGTGGAACGTGGGGTCCCATGAGGGAAAACAAAGTACATCTCTTAGCCTTCCAGGTTTTTCCCTATCATGGTATAAAAACTTACTTGAGGCCAGGCACAGTGGCTCATGCCTGTAATCCTAGCGCTTTGGAGGCCGAGGTGCAGGGGGATCTCTTGAGGCCAGGAGTTCAAGACCAACTGGGCAACAGAGCAACACCTTGTTTCTTAAAAAAAAAAAAAAAAAACCTACTTAAATATCAATAAGATAAATTCATGTATTCCTATAAAGACACATAACCCTGAAGAAAAGCCAGTCTACCATTTGTTTAGGAGAAACGGTTTTTAGATTCTCTTCTTCTAAAAAGTAATTTGACCTCTTTGCCTCATCCCAAATCCCTGAGATTTTGAAAGAATAAAACCACCAACTTGGAGCTCTTTCAAAGGATTTATTTGCTACAGAATTGCTTGAGTCCACCAATGAGAAGAACTCAGGATTTCTGTGTTTAAAAGGATTTTGCTTACTGCTTTATTTTTACAAGTGCTGCCATATCCAAAAAGCACTTCTTTTTGCCAGCATTTGGCATGTCAAGAAGAGGTTAGAAAAAGTTAGAATCTATAGAATTTTGATGTCTAAAAATAGGAAAAAAAATGAATATTTAATCCTCATTTGGATAGCTCCTGAGTTGAAATCACATTCATCTGCAAAATAATTTTTTAGGTCAGAATGCTGTATTTTTAACCACAGATGCTGACCTTGACCTTGACTGGTGAATATTTCCAGGCACCGTATGGATGACAGGACAGATACCAATCAGTTGGCCAAATCTGATATATGCCCTACCTGGCTTGTGAAAATTTTTAAGTATCTCTTAACCCCAAACCTCCTGGTTCTCTGAAACCGACTGTCTTAATCTGATTCCCAATACTTTAAAAAACAAACAAAATATTCCCTGAAAGATCATACATATAAGTATTTGTTGCCTGTGAATAGATACAGAGAAACCAAGTACAAATGTGCATTAACAATTCAGCGACGTAGCTGTGGATCTCTGGATGGCTATGCAAGCTGTGAGAAAGTCCCCCACTGGCTTTGCACTTGCTGCGCACCAGAGGCGACCATCCAGGCAGCATCAACCTGAAGAGGGGGTGAATCCCAGCAGCTGCTCGATGGGCTTAAACCGCCACTCATCAGCCTCCAGCTCTTCTACCAAACCAGCTAGTTTTTCCATCCGAGCAACTTGCTGATCTGTAAAGAGTCGAGGAGAGAATACTATACAACAATGTATTACCCATGAGACTGCCACCAGCCACCAAGATGATGACTGGTATAAAAATAATTTCTAGGCCGAGTACGGTGGATCATGCCTGTAATCCCAGCACTTTGGGAGGATGAGGCGGGCGGATCACGAGGTCAAGAGATCGAGACGATCCTGACCAACATGGTGAAACTTCGCCTCTATAAAAATACAAAAAATTTAGCTGGACGTGGTGGCATGCGCCTGTAGTCCCAGCTACTTGGGAGGCTGAGGCAGGAGAATCGCTTGAACCCTGGAGGCAGAGGTTGCAGTGAACCAAGATTGTCCCACTGCATTCCAGCCTGGCGACAGAGAGTGAGACTCCGTCTCAAAAAAAAATAAAGTCAATTTCTAGATGGATTTTTTTCCCCTCAAGATTCTCTCTTTTTTTTTTTGCGGGGGGATGGACTTGCTTTGTTGCCCAGGTTGCAGTGCAATGGTGCCATCTCAGCTCACTGCAGCATCCGCCTCCCGGGTTCAAGTGATTCTCCTGCCTCAGCCTCCTAAGTAGCTGGGACTACAGGCATCCACCAGTGCCCGGCTAAGTTTTGTATTTTTGTAGAGATGGGATTTCACCATGTTTGCCAGGCTAGTCTCGAACTCCTGACCTCAGGTGATCTGCCTGCCTGGGCCTCCCAAAGTGCTGGGATTACAGATGTGAGCCACTGCGCCTGACCCTCAAAATTCTCATAATGGGGTCTTATTCTATGCTGGTCAGAAGCTTAATTTTTTTTTTCTTTTTTCTTTTTTTTTGAGACAGAGTTTCACTTTTGTTGCCCAGGCTGGAGTACAATGGCATGATCTCAGCTCACTGCAACCTCTGCCTCCCGAGTCCAAGCGATTCTCCTGCCTCAGCCTCCCGAGTAGCTGGGATTACAGGCATACGCCACCATGCCTGGCTAATTTTGTATTTTTAGCAGAAATGGGGGGTTTCTCCATGTTGGTCAGGCTGGTCTCGAACTCCCGACCTCAGGTGATCCGCCCACCTTGGCCTCCCAAAGTGTTGGGATTACAGGCGTGAGCCACTGTGCCCGGCCTATTCTTTTTTTTTTTGAGACGGAGTCTTGCTCTGTTGCCTAGGCTGGAGTACAGTGGCGCGATCTCAGCTCACTGCAAGCTCCACCTCCCGGGTTCACACCATTCTCCTGCCTCAGCCTCCGGAGTAGCTAGGACTACAGGCACCTGCCACCATGCCCAGCTAATTTTTTTGTGTTTTTAGTAGAGACGGGGTTTCACCATGTTAGCCAGAATGGTCTTGATCTCCTAACCTTGTGATCCGCCTGCCTCGGCCTCCCAAAGTGCTGGGATTACAGGCATGAGCCACAGCGCCTGGCCTTTTTTTTTTTTAAGTCGGAGTTTCTTCTAATGTTAAAAGTCATTTTAGGCTGGGCATGGTGGCTCATGCCTGTAATCCCAGCACTTTGGGATGCCAAGGCAGGTGGATCACAAGGTCAAGAGATAGAGACCATCCTGGCTAACATGGTGAAACCCCGTCTCTACTAAAAATACAAAAATTAGCTGGGCGTGGTGGTGGGTGCCTGTAGTCCCAGCTATTTGGGAGGCTGAGGAAGGAGAATCACTTGAACCCAAGAGGCGAAGGTTGCAGTGAGCCATGATCATGCCATTATATTCCAGCCCAGGAGACAGTGAGAGACTCCATCTCAAAAAATAAAAAAGTCATTTTAAAATAAAATGATCACATTCTCAGGATGTGCCCTATTCTTTTTTTTTTCCAGAGACAGGGTCTCACTCTGTCATGAAGGCTGGAGTATGCCTCCTGGGTTCAAGCAATCCTCCCACGCCAGCCTCCCAAGTAGCTGGGACCACAGGCATGTGCCACCACTCTCCACTAATTTTATATGTATATATATATTTTTATATATATATATTTTATATATATATTTTTATATATATATATTTTATATATATATATTTTTATATGTATATTTATATATATATATATATATATATATTTTTTTTTAGAGATGGGTTCTCACCATGTTGCCCAGGTCAGTCTTAAACTCCTGGGCTCAAGCAGTCCTCTTGCTTCAGCCTCCCAAAATGCTGGGATAAGAAGTGTGAGCTACCACACCTGGCCCGGATGTGCTCTGTTCTTAAAAAAAGTACACATCCTCTATGCCATAGTGATTTGTGGACTAAAATCCTAGCGTTAGAGGCAATTACAGCTTTTCCCCCTACATAATGTTTCAATGGAGAAATGGTCTGGTGGGGGAACACAGTTTGTTGATGCAGAAATGAAGGCCTAGTGAGGCTTAATGTAACAGAAAAGGTGTTACCAGGATGTTAGAGTATAGATAGACCAGGAGGTATCGTACAAATACTTGGAGATAATGATGGTAACCAGTGGAGGACAACAGTAAAAGGAGGTTTCGGACAGGAGAGGAAAAAGCAACACAAGAGAAGCAGGAAGCACTGACTCCCTGGACAACCAACTTTTTTGTTTTTCAGACAGGGTCTCACTCTGTTGCCTAGGCTAGAGTGCAGTGGTGCGATTCCAGCTCATTGCAGCCTCAACCTCCCGGGCTCAAGTGATCCTCCCACCTCAGCCTCCCAAGTAGCTGGGACTGCACGTGTGCACCACCATGCTTGACTAATTTTTTTTTTGTAGAGATGTGGTTTCACCATGTTGGCCAGGCTGGTCTCGAACTCCTGACCTCAAGTGAACCACCTGCCTCAGCCTCCCAAACTGCTGGGATTACAGATGTGAGACACTGCACCCGGCCCCAAACTTAAGGCTCAGTGTGGACATTATGACCAGATTAAGACCTAGAATGTTCTTAAATTTAGGAAGTCCACTAAAATAGCCTTGCTGAGTTTGGGGGTTTTTGTCACAGCCTCATCAACCCCCAGCAAATTTATTCTCACAGTCAAGTACACAACACTCATGTGCTTACCATGTTTCACCTGTTTAAGCGTGGATGCCACTTGATAGCTAAAAACAGATTCGCAGAGGAATCTCTCAGAGCCATCTACAAACAAAAGGAGAAAAGGTTTTAATCTGTTGTAAGGGTTTTATGGCTTCTGATAAACCAAGTAAACTTGTTTATTCTTTTCCTTGCTTCTACATTCAGGGTCTAGTTCTCAGTGTTTACAAAGATGGTATCTGTTTCATTTAGAACTAAGACTGTTATAAAAGCTATTTATTCTATACCTAGAATATTAAAATAGTCCCTCTACTTAAGAGTTTAAAAATAGTGTTTAAAAAAACAAAAACAAGAAACCTCAGTCTGATGTCCTGGTCAACACTTCCCTCTTCCCAACCTGAGAGTTCCTTAATATTCTCCTGTATGTCAAGCAAACACTGGCAGCCGACACATTTGGCCATGTGGCTGGCTCCTGTGGTATCAAAATATAAAGGTTCACCAAAACTCCAAATCATTTTCAGTCTAAAAAACAAAGGTGAGGAAAAAACAATTGTTGATTTTTAATATATCAAATTACATCACTCTGATAAACACAGAGCACTGCCGGGAAATGTCATTCTGTGAACGCAAACTGTAACCTTGATTTTCCAACTGAACCAAAACACTGCAATTTGGATGATGATAAGAGTATGGTGCAAGTTCAGAACCTAGCATTGTACTGGTGCCAAGAACTGCCCAATAAGAAGTGGCCAACTCAGTTGCCACAGCACTTGGAAGATGATCATGAAACACAAGCTAGTTCATGTTATTCCTTGTCAGGCAAGAGCTGATACAGCAAAACATATTCTCAAAAACTTACGGCTCATGTAGAAACATTTGACTTTTAAAAGGGTAGCAGAAACCATTTGGGGGATGTACCTTATTGCGAAAATCCTAAAACAAATGGGGAGAGAGGACACAGCTGTCCTTTTTCAGGCAGTACTTCATGTCAGCACTACTAGGCCTCAAGCATTCACCCATCAATCATGGGTTGTTGTGTTGGCAAGGTATTAAGTGGCAAGGAGACAGGACTAACACATTCTGGCCTCATGCTGAGTTTCACACAAGGGAGATCTTATTTCAGAAGTCACAATAACCAATTACAAAAAAAAAAAAAAAACCAAAAAAAAAAAAACTATAGCTACTGTATCCAAAGAGCTTGAATATATAACCAAGAGGGCATCCTTCCAATATTGTCTTCAAAGTGATCAAAAAAAAAGAAAAAAAAAGAAAGTATAATTATTGGGATGTATACTGTTTATATTCTTCAGAGAGAGTGTTACATTCTGTAAATTCAAACTTTTTTTTTTTTGAGACTGAGTCTCACTCTATTGCCCAGGCTGGAGTGCAATGGCACAATCTTGGCTAACTGCAACTTTCACCTCCTGGGTTCAAGCAATTCTCCCTGCCTCAGCTTCCACAGTAGCTGGGACTACAGGCGCCCGCCACCACGCCTGGCTAATTTTTATATTTTTTAGTAGAGACAGGGTTTCACCATGTTGGCCAGGCTGGTCTCGAACTCCTGACCTCAGGTGATCCGCCTGCCTTGGCCTCCCAATGTGCTGGGATTACAGGCATGAGCCACCATGCCCGGCCTTCAAACCTCTTTTAAACATGCTGTGTGATATGGGATATGATCCCATCTTCTCCACCCAGTCCCATTTCTCTGGCTGAATATAAGTCACTTCTGAGCTGCTGATCGCCAAACTGGGCAAATAAATATTTTTATTTTAAATTAACAAAATAATAGCTGGGTGTGGAGGCAGAGACTGCAGTGAACTGAGATGGTGCCACTGCACTTCAGCCTAGGTGACAGAGTGAGAATCCATCTAAAAAAAAAAAATAGTAACTATTACACTGACAATTCAGTTTAAAGATCTAGACAAGGTAATACATAACTTTTTTTTTTTTTTTAGATAAAAGCAATGAACAGCAAATAACTATAAATTCCATGACAAGAAGAGGGACGGTTGAGAACATTTGACACCAATGATGTAATTTATTATAGGTCTTCTGTGTAAATGGTATGTCAGTAGTCATCATCCTATTCATACTCTTGCTTAAAAGGTCCAATTATAACTCATACTTTATTTTAGAAAGAGGAAAGCATAGCTAGAGTTTACCTCCCAGGTGGTTTGATCCTGAACTTTAGGATTACACACATGGCAGTAGGAATTATGGACTATAAGGATCAGGCCAACATGTATATGGAAGCTCCTGAAGTGCCCCCTCTCACTTACATTTAATCACAGGCACCATTAGGATAAAATGGTTAAGTTGTGATATTTGCATATTTTCCTTGGTAATGAACTTCAAAGCAAAAGGATATAAGCTAAACTTTCAAAAAGGCACCTCTGCATGTCACTCTACCACACCATATGCCTGTGGAACACACTTTTGCTGATTTGCAGCTCCCTATTAACCACAAAGTCCAACTACTTCTTAGCCACCCTATTAGATGTGATATCAGTACCAGTCTAAAGCCTGGAGAGCAGAGTCAGCTGGGGGAAATCTCTTCCATTTAGAAACTGTAATGAAACCCTTTGTAACACAGCAAGTAGCAATACATCAGCTTTCCTCATAAGGGACAAGCAAAGGTTATAAACAGGGAAAAGTTCAGTAAATTACCCAAATCTAACACCATCGCCAACTCCAATAAATTAGGATGGTAACAAATACATTAAAAAGAATATTACCTCACAGTGGAAATTAGACAATGCCAGATAATTTATACTTCAGTGGCTACAATGTCTCTAAAATACAGCCACTGATGGGCTGAAAGGCAGTCTTTAATGTGCTCAGTAGTAACTGGGTGAGGACAATTTTGGTCAAGGGCAGGAGAATGCTGAAAATTGCTGCTTATGTGAGGTGTCTGTTCTCAGACAGCAGAGGCACAAAAAAGTTAATTCACAAGGTTAACTACAGATGATTTGGGTTTACTATCCTACACTCATGAGGATATAACATCAAGTTGAACCTGCTGAGATTAAAAACAGCATCCATCCTTGATTCCTAACTGGTTTTGTTCCTTACTCTTGACAGGCAACCCTGTGCTCTATTTTCATATTCTTTTTTTTTTTTTTTTTTTTAATGGAGTCTCGCTCTGTCGCCCAGGCTGGGGGGGCAGTGGCATGATCTCAGCTCACTGCAACCTCCGCCTCCTGGGTTCAAGCAATTCTCTCAGCCTCCCGAGTAGCTGGCACTATAGGTGCATGCCATGATGCTTGTTTTTATTTTGGTATTTTTAGTAGAGGCCAGGTTTCACCATATTGGTTAGGCTGGTCTTGAACTCCTGACCTCAGGTGATCCGCCCGCCTCGGCTTCCCAAAGTGCTGGGATTACAGGTGTGAGGCACCATGCCCGGCCTCTATTTTCATATTCTATTAAACTATTACTGGTCAGGTACATGTGTGTTAGATTTATTGTATAATAGAATAGTATCACCTATAAACATGGTAGAAAATGCTTCCAAATCCAACATCCTTACATTAAGAGTACTCTTTTCAATTTAATATTCTTGATTTGACCAAGAATATTAAATGGGTTTAGGGGTTGCTATCTCTACATTATTTTTCACAGTCTTTAAGTGTAAGCAGCTTTAAGATTATCAGTAAAACTTGAAATCTAAGAAACACAATCAAAACTGTGCACTGTGTATTTATACTTACTATAAATGTATCCTACAACAGAGACCCAACACATTTCTCCATGAAGCATATTGAGATGGAATAAAAATGGATAGATCTATAACTCATTAGAACATCAACATTCAGACTAATCTTAGAAGGCTTTCTTCTTCAGTATCTCCACATAATTTGGTGTATACTGACAAAATGCTGATAGCTTTGAGACTGTGGAGGTACCTCCTGTATTAAATTCCTCTTATAGCTAAAATTTAAATGACTTTAATCTTAGAGCTCCATTATTGAATACTGATTCTTCTGCTGCTATAAAACTCATTAAGCAATTTAAATGTCTCCCATTTTTGATTTGTTTTGTGGGAAACTTCCTCAATACTAGATCTCTGCTGCATGTAAATGAAGTCATAATATAGTTTTAGCACCAAATATGGTAACAGGGCCCCAATTGTTCACTACTTCCAACCAGACTCAGTAATACTAACTTGAGTATTTAGTTAACACAATTAAAGAAAATAAAAAGGCAAAGAGAGAAGTATATATATCACTAATTACATATGCTACCTGGTCATCTACCTCACCACTAGTCATAATCCAAACCAATGCTAGGGAGCTCTACGGTCCCAGAGTCCCCCCGTGGTTTCCTGTCACAAATGATTTTGGGCTTAACCCATACTCTTTTTATTATTTCTGATTATTCATCATCCCCAAGGCCAACTACAGTTTGTATCTTTTTTTTTTTTGAGACAAGGTCTCCATCACCCAGGCTGGAGTGCAGTGATGCAATCACAGCTCACTGCAGCCGCCACCTCCCAGGCTCAGGTGAACCTCCCACCTCACCTTCCTAAGTAGCCGGGACTACAGCCACATGCCATCACACCCAGCTAATTTTTGTATTTTTTCTAGAGACAGGATTTCATCATGTTGCCCAGGCTGGTCTCAAACTCCTGGGTTCAAGCAATCTGCCTGCCTCAGCCTCCCAAAGTGCTGGGATTACAGGTGTGAGCCACTATGCCTGGCCGATAGTTTGTATCTTTCTCACAGATATTCCTAGATCAGTTAAAAAATATATTTGTGTAAATTTGAAATATTAAGGCCAGGCACAGTGGCTCATGCCTGTAATCACAGCACTTTGGGAGGCTGGGGTGGGCAGATCACTTGAGGTCAGGAGTTGAAGTCCAGCCGGGGCAACATGGCGAAACTCTGTCTCTACTAAAAATACAAAAAAATTAGCCAGGTGTGGTGGTGGGCACCTGTAATCCCAGCTACTTGGGAGGCTGGGGCAGGAGAATCACTTGAACCTGGGAGGCAGAAGGTGCAGTGAGCCAAGACTGAGCCACTGCACACCAGCCTGGGCAACAGAGCGAGACTCCATCTCAACAACAACAACAAAACAACAACAAAAAAATTGCAATATTTAAAGGAAAAAAGATCAATATATAATTAAGCACTAAAATGCTAGAATCAAGTAAATTTTGAATCTTTAATAGGTTATTCCCCAAAGCTTTTTTTTTTTTTTTTGAGATAGAGTCTTGCTCTGTTGCCAGGCTGGAGTGCAGTGGCATGTTATCGGCTCACTGCAATCTCTGCCTCCCAGGTTCAAGTGATTCTCCTGCCTCAGCCTCCTGAGTAGCTGGGACTACAGACGCCCGGCTAATTTTTTTTTTTTGTATTTTTAGGATTGATGGGGTTTCACCATGTTAGCCAGGATAGTCTCGACCTCCTGACCTTGTGATCTGCCTGCCTTGGCCTCCCAAAAATGTTGGGATTATAGGCATGAGCCACCGTGCCCGGCCTCCCAGTGCTTTTAAAAAATTTATTATTATTATTTTTTGAGACACAGTCCCATTCTGTCACCCAGGCTGGAGTGCAGTGGCATGACCATGGCTCATTGCAACCTTGAACTCCTGGGCTCAAACAATCCTCACGCCTTGGCTTCCCAAAATACTGAAATTTTAGGTTTGAGCCACCACTTCTGGTCCCAGTGTTTTTCAAAATATGGAAGACTGCCTTCATGAGAAGAGCTTGGATGCTGGTAAAAAATGAACTCCTGAGCTACACCCTAGACTAATTCAGAAGCTCTAAGGTGGGCCCAGAAATATGCATTTTATTTATTTATTTATATATTTTTTTGAGACGGAGTCTCGCTCTGTCACCCAGGCTGGACTGCAGTGGCACAACATTGGCTCACCACAACCTCTGCCTTCTGGGTTCAAATGATTCTCTTGCCTCAGCCTCCGGATTAGCTGGGATTACAGGCACCTGCCACCATGCCTGGCTAATTTTTGTATTTTTAATAGAGAAAGGGTTTCACCATGTTGGGCAGGCTGGTCTTGAACTCCTGACCTCAGGTGATCCACCCGCCTCGGTCTCCCAAAGTGCTGGGATTACGGGTGTGAGCTACAGTGCCTGGCCAGAAATGTGCATTTTAAGTAAACTCTTCAGGTGATTTTTATGCCTCCAGGTAAGAATTATTAGTCTAGCTCTTCAAATGACATGGTTACAGCCTGTACCCTGATCTTGGCCAGTCAGTTAGCCAATGATGCTGAACAAGATGGTGAATGATTTGATGCAAATCTGGCTCTGGTGCTAGAAAAACCACACAGCATCATGCTGCAGTGGGTCAGGAGTCATGTTCACATAAAAGGGCACTATATTAGCTTTTATTCCCTCTTAGAACCTTTCTGACAGGGTGAATCTATCTGTAGATTAATCATACTATAAAAAGACACATCAAACCTACTACCATGGGAGGTAGACAGGTGCCAGGATAAAGCAAACTGGAGTAGGAGGTCAAGAGAATTCCTGGATTCAGTGCTGACTCTGGTTTTTTTTTTTTTTTTTTTTTTTGAGACAGAGTCTCGCTCTGTCACCCAGGCTGGAGTGCAGTGGCTCGGTCTTGACTCACTGCATGCTCTGCCTTCCAGGTTCACGCCATTTTCCTGCCTCAGCCTCCCGAGTAGCTGGGACTACAGGCGCCCGCCACCACGCCCAGCTAATTTTTTTTTTTTTGTATTTTTTAGTAGAGACGGGGTTTCACCGTGTTAGCCAGGATGGTCTTGATCTCCTGACCTCGTGATCCGCCCGCCTCAGCCTCCCAAAGTGCTGGGATTACAGGCGTGAGCCACCGTGCCCGGCCAACTCTTTTTTTGAGACAGTCTCATTTTGTTGCCCAGGCTGGAGTGCAGTGGCATGATCTCGGCACATGGCAACTTCTATTGTTCAAGTGATTCTCCTGTCTCAGCCTTTCCAGTAGCTGGGATTACAGGCGCCTACCACCATGCTCGGCTAATTTTTGTATTTTTAGTAGAGATGGGGTTTCACCACGTTGGCCAGGCTGGTCTCGAACTCCTGGCCTCAAGTGATCCGCCCGCCTCGGCCTCCCAAAGTGCTGGAATAACACGGATAAGCCACGGTGCCCAGCCCTACCTCTGCCTTTAACCTGGTCAAATCACTTAACTTTTCTGGATCTAAATAACTTTAGATGACTTCCTTGATTTCCAAAGTCCTTTTCAGCTCCAACATTCTGATTCTGGAGCAAGACTGTTTTTAAATATATTATTGTGAGATGGGGACAAGAGATGAAATGTAGAGCTGAAATCAGGGCAAACTCATCTTTAATCCACTTAATAGCTTCTTCACAATTAATATTCATTGCAGGTCTGAATCCAATTATTCAGAAAGCAGCATGAGATCACCTTCTAACATCTCGCCAGCTCCTTTGGGGTAGGTGAAAAGGGCTTTCCGTGGTGGGGCAAGGTCTGAGACACTGAAACCAGATCCAGTGACAGAACTTCCACTGACCCCACCAGCTGAGGAGGAGGATGATGAAGCAGCCATTTCCTCTCTAGCAGAGTTCTTACTTCACTACAGAGAAAGAAAAACAGCAATTGGCAAGTTTATGGAAGTGAGAGTGACAACATTTCATTCGAGCTGCCGTAAGGGTCAGCATGCAGTTTTATAAAGAGTTAGCTCCCCGTTTTTCTATCCTCTCTACTTTCATGATATTTTATTGATGTCTCAGGCCAAAATATCAGTCAGGTTTTGAATTGAAAATAAGCTTAAGAATAGTATATCTACTTAAAACATGAATTCCTACCATTAGCAAACTGTTTATGTCAACTGAGATTGACTGTGGGTGATTCATGAGTTATGAAGGGGTGATATGGCAGTGCCAAGGCAGAAATTTGACTGAGGAAATAAGTTATATGAGGATAAAAGCATCACACTTCACAGGACAGTTTGTCTTGGATACATCCTGATCAAGCCACATAAATAAATTATAATATTTTCCAAATAAAATTCCAGAGTAACACTGTGTTCTGTTCCCAGGGAAGGGGAACTAGTTAGGAAATACCTATTGGCCTTCTCATTAAAAATTAACTTTTGGCCAGGCACGGTGGCTAACGCTTGTAGTCCCAGCACTTTGGGAGGTGGAGGCAGATAGATCACCTGAGGTCAGGAGTTCAAGACCAGCCTGGCCAACATGACGAAACCCTGTCTCTACTAAAAATACAAAAAAAATTAGCCAGGTGTGGTGGTGGGCGCCTCTCATCCCAGCTACTCGGGAGGCTGATGCAAGAGAATCGCTTGAACCCGGGAGGCAGAGGTTGCAGTGAGCCTGGGTGACAGAATAGGACTCTCTCTCAAAAAAAAAAAATTAACCTTTTCATTCAAATGTAATACCCAAACTTATCACTTGGTGGCGTCCCAAAACCGGAACAAAAAGTTCAGGAAACAATCTTGGAAATCATGGCCTATTATGAACAGAGCACCTGTGAGTGTTTAACCTTATTTCATATCAAAAAATGCAAATGTTATAGAGAAAACTGTCCTGAATACATGACACCTTACTAAAGTTCAAAACAAACACTCTCTTTGCCACAGAAGCTTACACGACTTTAACAAAAATTCTAAAAAGTGTATATGGTATTTTCTTTTTTTTTTTTTTTTTGAGACACAGTCTCGCTCTTGTCACCCATACTAGAGTGGCACGATAGCAGCTCACTGCAACCTCTACCTCCTAGGTTCAAGTGATTCTCCTGTCTCAGCCTCCCAAGTAGCTGGAATTACAGGCATGAGCCACCGTGCCCAGCTAATTTTTGTAGTTTTAGCAGACACGGGGCTCCACCACATTGGCCATGCTGGTCTCGAACTCCTAACCTCAGGTGATCTACCTGCCTTGGCCTCCCAAAGTGCTGGGATTACGGACATAAGCCACTGCATCTGGCCTCTTTCCCTTTTTTTTTTTTTTTTTATAACAGAGACGAGGTCTTGCTATGTTGCCCAGTCTGGTGTGTATATATGTATGTACGTATGTATTTATTTACGGAGTCTCACCTGTCGGCAGGCTGGAGTGCAATGGCGCGATCTCTGCTCACTGCAACCTCTGCCTCCCAGGTTCAAGCGATTCTCCTGCCTCAGCCTCCTGAGTAGCTGAGACTACAGGCGCCGCCACCAAGCCCAGCTAATTTTTGTATTTTTAGTTGAGACGGGGTTTCACCATGTTGGCCAGGATGGTCTCCATCTCTTGACCTCGTGATCTGCCTGCCTCGGCTTCCCAAAGTGCTGGGATTACAGGCATGAACCCTCGTGCCCAGTCAGTCTGGTCTTTAACTCCTGGTCTCAAGTGATCCTCCCACCTTGGCTTCCCAAAGTCTCACTGCGCTCAGCTCTCTAAAAAGTGTATACAGTATTTTTTTTTTTTTTTTTGAGATGGAGTCTCGCTCTGTCGCCCAGGCTGGAGTGCGGTGGCGCGATCTCAGCTCACTGCAAGCTCCGCCTCCCAGGTTTACGCCATTCTCCTGCCTCAGCCTCCCGAGTAGCTGGGACTACAGGTGCCGCCACCTCGCCCGGCTAATTTGTTATATTTTTAGTAGAGACGGGGTTTCACCGTGTCGGCCAGGATGGTCTCGATCTCCTGACCTCGTGATCCACCCGTCTCGGCCTCTCAAAGTGCTGGGATTACAGGCTTGAGCCACCGCGCCCGGCCGGTATACAGTATTTTTTAAAGAAAAAATGGCCAGGTACGGTTGCTCACACCTGTAATCCCAGCACTTTGGGAGGCCGAGGTGGGTAGATCACGAGGTCAGGAGTCCGAGACCAGCCTGGCCAACACAGTGAAACCCCATTTCTACTAAAAATACAAAAATTAGCTGGTCGTGGTGGTGCGCGCCTGTAATCCCAGCTACTCAGGAGGCTGAGGCAGGAGAATTGCTTGAACCCGGGAGGCGGTGGTTGCAGAGAGCCAAGACTGCACCATTGCACTCCAGTCTGGGTAATAGAGTGAGACTCCATCTTAAAACAAACAAACAAACAAAAAAATTAGCCGGTTGTGGTGGTGGGCGCCTGTAGCCTCAGCTACTCAGCAGACTGAGGCAGGAGAATCACTTGAACCTGGGAGGTGGAGGTTGCAGTAAGCTGAGATCACTCCATTGCACTCCAGCCTGTGTGACAGAGCAGACTCTGTCTCAAAAAAAAAAAAAGGTTTAGTGCCACGCTGTCTAATAGAACTTTCTGCCATGATGGAAATGTTCCAGTGTTCTATTTCTGCACTGCACAATATGGTAGCCACTAGCTTCATGTTGCACCTATAAACTGGTATGACTGAAGAACTGTATTTTAAATTTTATTTAATATTAATTAAAATTTAAGTAGTCACATGTGGCTACTGGCTGCTGTAATGGATAAAGTTCTAGTATTTAGATTAAAAATAACTTTATATTGATTTGTACACTTGAAAATGGCTAGTGGTTAATTTTATGTTATGTGAATTTTAACCCAATTAGAAGAAAGGACTTCAAAAAGGATTGTAGGCTGGTGGCTAATGCCTATAATGCCAGTACTTTGGGAGGCCGAGGCGGGCAGATCACCTGAGGTCAGGAGTTCAAGAACAGCCTGGTCAATATGGCGAAACTCCATCTCTACTAAAATACAAAAATGAGCTGGGCATGGTGGCAGGTGCCTGTCATTCCAGCTACTTGGGAGGCTGAGGTAGGAGAATAGCTTGAACTCAGGAGATGGAGGTTGCAGTGAGCCGAGATGGTGCCATTGCATTCCAGCTTGGGCCACTAGAGCAAAACTCCATCTCGGGGAGGGGGTTGGGGAGGAGGAAAATGGATTGTAAATGAATTTTTCTCTATAATGGTCAGACAGAATTTTAGCTGAGCTGTTTTTTTCTTGGCCAGTCAGGTGAAGCAGTGGGAGTGGAAAAGGAACAAAGAAATCTGTAACTGGTGGTGATCAGTTAGTGGAAACACCACTGTACCTAGACCAGACTGAATTTTTTTCTTTCTTTTTTTTTTTTTTTGCTAGTTGCAAAATGAACATATTTATTATAAAAAAGTTGAAACCTATTGTTTTGAGGCAAGCTCTCACTCTGTCACCCAGGCTGAAGTGCAGTGGCGTGATCATGGCTATTGCAGCCTCAATCTCCTGCGCTCAAGCAATCCTCCAACCTCTCAACCTCCCAAGTCGCTGGGACCACAGGTGCATTCCACCATGCTCAGCTATTTTTTTTTTACTTTTAGTAGAGACAACTTTTCACCATGTTGCCCCCAGGCTGGTAGAGATCTCCTGCGCTCAAGCAATTTTCCCACCTTGGCCTCCTAAACTGTTGAGATTATAGGTGTGAGCCACCATGCCTAGCTCAAACTTATGTTTTTTTCTTTTCTTTTCTTTTCTTTTGAGACAGAGTTTCCCTCTTGTTGCCCAGGCTGGAGTGCAGTGCCGCAATCTCGGCTCACCGCAACTTCTGCCTCCCGGGTTCAAGCAATTCTCCTGCCTCAGCTTCCCAAGTAGCTGGGATTACGAGCATGTGCCACCATGCCCAGCTAATTTTGTATTTTTAGTAGAGATGGGGTTTCTCCATGTTGGTCAGGCTGGTCTTGAACTCCCGACCTCAGGTGATCC
>NW_012104142.1:3670203-3683929 GCF_000951045.1 Mandrillus leucophaeus | reverse complement strand
CCGGGCGAGATGGCAGGCGCCTGTACTCCCAGCTACTCGGGAGGCTGAGGCAGGAGAATGGCGTGAACCCGGGAGGCGGGGCTTGCAGTGAGCTGAGATCCAGCCACTGCACTCCAGCCTGCGCAACAGAGCCAGACTCCGTCTCAAAAAAAAAAAAGAAAATAGAAAAAAGTGAGGAAATGAAATACAAATATAAAATTTATATACATAAAATCCAGTTTTCTAGTAAGGAAAATGATATAGTATGTCTTGAAACACTGGCTGTTCTGTTTGCTTAATTTTGTGATGAAGATTTAAGGTTGTTAGAGAAGCAGAGCTTGGTTTCTGACTTCATTACATGTCTATAAGTAACACTGATTAATAGTGAAGTGGGAACCCGGAACAACGGTAGAACAGCTATTATAACAAGACTGTCAGCAAAAATGCAAATTGATTAATGACATTTTATTTTATTTTATTTTTTTGGAGACAGAGTCTCACTATGTTTCCCAGGCTGGAATGCAGTGGCACGATCTTGGTTAACTCCAGCCTTGACCTCCTGGGTACAAGTTATCCTCTCACCTCAGTCTCGCGAGTAGCTGGGACTACAGGCACGTGCCACCAAACTCCACTAATTTTGTTTATTTTTTGTGGAGATAAAGTCTCACTATGTTGCTCAGGCTGGTCTCCAATTCCTGAGCTCAAGTGATTCTCCCACCTCAGCCTCTCAAAGTGCTGGGATTACAGGCCTGAGCCACTCTGCTCAGCCGACATTTTCAATCTTGTTATTAGATCACTCTTCCTTTTTTCTCTGAGCTCTGATAACTTTTCAAATTGTACTCATATCCACAGAGGCAACAACTTTTTTTTTTTTTTTTTTTTGAGACGGAGTCTCGCTCTATCGCCCAGGCTGGAGTGCAGTGGCCGGATGTCGGCTCACTGCAAGCTCCGAGAGGCAACAACTTTTGCAGTTAGATTAATATCCAATCTTCCAGAATACACTGGGTCAAAATATAGCCCGACAAGTTTTTGAATTGTTTTTGAATTTAAGCAGTAAGGGATCAGGACCAAATCTCTAAGTGAATACCTGGTGGGATTCAAATAAAGTATACAGACAACTTAGCCACCTTTTGGAGAGTAGCTCAGTCTTTATTTCCCATCAGTTCAGAGTAGCACCCACGGTGAACTGTTTATATATCTCACCTAAGATTTAAAACTCTATTTTTCCTACACCCTGATAAATGCTCTATTCAGTTGCAAATGCTTTATACTTTATATTTTGAAGTCAGGTGCTCAGGAGAGCACCCAAGCAACTGCCAGAGTGAGGACAGCTTCTAAAGGTAGCCACAGTGTGACTTCTAAGCTGAATATAATCAAAGGAATTCCCTTTCATCCTGTTTTCTTTCAAACTCTCAGAACTTCTATCATTCCATACACAAAACAGCCAGAGTTAAAAACTGGAGCACAGAATCAGCACAAAGCTAACTTTAAATAAGCAGTTTTCTGCTGAGGTGGAAGGATAAACCTAAATAATTTCTAGCTCTAAAGATTTCAGTTAAATTTTGAACGCTACCAGCAAGTGGTAAATGAGAGTAAAGCAAAACTAATAAACTCTAGGTTGTAACTGCTCTCAGGGCAGGCATTAACTGATCACCAGAACCAAACATAACACCTGGTCTATGGTAAGGAAGTAGCTGTTCATTTCAGTAAATGTTTGCTAAGTGAATTAAATATTTCACAGAAACCACAGATTCCTTAAAAGTCATCTAACCCAACTTCCTCATTTTATACATGAAAAAATAAAACTGAGGTGTAGAGACAATTTTAGCTTATCTGCTGTGACATTCTGAAGCACTGGCTTGTTGGCATGTCATTTGTCATGTGCAAGGTAAAGCAGCATAGTGGGTAAGATTATGAAGCCTCTCTGAGTTCTGGTTTTGCTACTTACTTGCTGCAAGACTGTGGACAAATCATTTCACCCATTTATACCTAGTGTTCCATTATTGGAACGCTAAGCATGTGGGAGTTATTTATATCGTACTGCTCAAGGTCATTGCCAAGGTCTGATGGCAAAAATGTAAAAAATTGCAACTTCTGTTTTTTTTTTTTTTTTTTTTTTTTGAGACGGAGTCTCACTCTTGTTCCCCAGGCTGGAGTGCAACAGCACTATCTTGGCTCACCGCAACCTCCGCGTCCGCCTCCCACTCCGGGATCTTTTTGTTCCTTGGTTGTCTTATCTGCAAAACGGGAAACAGGTTGAGTACCCTTCATCCCAAATGCTTGGGACTGGAGGTATTTTGGATTTCGGATTTTTTCCCAGGTTTTGGGATATTTGCATTATACGTAACGATTAAGCCTCCCAAATCCGAAAATCTAAAATTCAAAATGCTCCAAAAAGCACTTCCTTTGACCATCCCGTCAGTGCTCAAAAGTTTTAAATTTTGGAGGATTTTGGATTTCTAGATTAAGGATACTCAACCTGTAATAACATCACCTACCTCACACAGGTGTGACAAAGATTAATTAATACACGTAAAACACTTGGAACGGTTGCAGGCTTAGTAAACACTTCATAAATCTTGGCTGTTCAAAATCATTAACGGAGAGTTACTCCTGAGTGTTTTTCTTATGCAGATCCCAGTTTTTCATACTTACTATGAAAAAACCTCATGGAAAAAGTCTTAATTCTCTCCATCTAACAGAGTTAGCAAGCTCCCAGAGGGGAAAGAATCTGCTCAGGAGGAGGGCCAATACCTTCTACTAAGCACTTTACACTTTCATTTTTATTTATTCATTTTTTTTGAGACGGAGTCTCGCTCTATTAACTGCTTCTATTAAGCACTCCAGGCTGGAGTGCAGTGGTGCGATCTCGGCTCACTGCAAGCTCTGCTTCCCGGGTTCACGCCATTCTCCCGTCTCAGCCTCCCGAGTTGCTGGGACTACAGGCGCCCACCACCACTCCCGGCTAATTTTTTGTATTGTTTTTAGTAGAAACGGGGTTTCACCATGTTAGCCAGGATAATCTTGATCTCCCGACCTCGTGATCCGGCCCGCCTCGGCCTCCCAAAGTGCTGGGATTACAGGTGTGAGCCACTGCGCCCGGCCTACACTTTCATTTTAAGGTTCATGATCTTAAGAAACATCCTGCCACCTTCGAAGTCTTTCTACCCTCAATGCCGAGCACAGAACCTGGGTCACAGTGTTTCCACAGTGCTTCCTGAGCATTTCGGATGAATGAATGAAGAACAAATGACAGAACGCAGGGCTCAGCAAAGGTTATGCAGGAGATAGACAAGCGTGGTGTCATCAGTATTGGTTCATTACGGATTTTTTTCTCATTGTGCAGATCTATTCGCACAACTCTATTTTCAACTAGTCTGCGAGGCCCACCGGAGGTGCTCAGTAATGTTCTGTTGAACAAATACTGATGAAGTATCCTGGGATTTGGCCCTGTCAGGGGAAGTTGGGGCTGACAGTGGAGATCCTCACAGGAGAGTAACGATGCTTTGTGGACAGATTGCTGTGTCCGAGCTAAGATGCTTAAACATTTTCTTCATGTACGGCAGGGATGACCTCGCATTCATAGTTTTTTTTTTTGAGACGGAGTCTCCCTCTGTCGCCCAGGCCAGAATGCAGTGGCACAATCTCGGCTCACTGCAAGCTCCGCCTCCCGGGTTCACGCCATTCTCCTGCCTCAGCCTCCCCAGTAGCTGGGACTATAGGCGCCTGCCACCACGCCCAGCTAATTTTGTTTTGTATTTAACACGGTGAAACCCCGTGTTAGCCAGTATGGCCTCGATCTCCTGACCTCGTGATCCGCCAGCCTCGGCCTCCCAAAGTGCTGGGATTACAGGCGTGGGCCACCGCGCCCGGCCTTCATAGTTTTACGAATATAAATTCCTTTCCTTTCTAACAGACATATGCCTATTTTCTTAAAAAGAGTAATTCCTTAAAAGTTCCTACCCTAGTACAAAGGCAAATCATTACAAGCAATCATTAAATTCCATCATCAAAAAATCGTTCCACTTCAAAACAGCTGGATTGCAACCCAAACCAAACAGACGCCGCAGCTGTAACCGGGGGTGGGGTGGGCGTGGAGAGAGAGTGGCCAGAGAGGGGAGCGGTCAGAACACCAGCGGCTCCCAAGCTAACTCCTAGCCACATTTCCCACCCAGCTGGGTCCACAGGAAACGACGCCATCGGCGCTGTCCCACTGCGCAGGCGCCACCCCTTGGCCCGCATGCGCACTCAGTCAAACCCGGCCTGGGAAAATTTCCTGTCGCACGTCTGTTACAGCAGTCTCCTGTTTCTCCTCCTACCTTCTCCATTTTTCTAGTTCCTGCAGGTAGGATCCTAGGGGTTAACTCCCTTTTCACCAAGCTCCCGAGGGCCCTTCAGCCCTCGGTCTCTTACCTCAGCGGCTTTAGCACTTTCCCCTACAGCCCCGCCCCCAGGACCAGCCAGAGCGGTCACGCTCAGCACGACGAGGACGGCGGCGTGCTCGCGCCTCCACGGAGGGGCCCGCGGCGAAGGCGGCGTGCGCGCGCCCGGGCCGTGGTGGGCGTGGCCGGGGCGGAGACGCTAGGAGGGGAGCCGAGAACGCGCTCGTGGAGAGGAATTCCGGTTCCTTTGCCTCCTCGCCCTACCTTGGTTTACCTGCAGCCGCCTAGTCCTCTTCTGCTCCTTCTCTTTGATGATTCGGGGTCTCGGCTTCCCTCACGATATTGCAGAAAGACACGGCTTTCCTCTTCCTCTCCAAACCACCTCGAAGCAGGGTTAAGTTGGTTATTCCCGCCTTTCCTTCCGAGCAGTCTCGTAGCGCAGGGCCATGTAGGACAGGTAGATGCTGCGTTTGCTGTCTCCGCGACGACTACCTGTTTTTCCGGAGCTCTTGTTCTGAGGGCCCGACTTTCACCTTAGTCTGCTTTTGTGGGGAACTTTTTTTTTTTTAGCTTTCGCCTTGAAAGTGTTTTTTCATTGAGAACTTTAGAGGCCTCAGGGAATAGACCACTGGGTTGTGATGTCATCGACTATTGCTAATGATGTGCTCTTTTCCTCTATCCATGTCGGTTTACCTTCTATGTTGTTATTTCTCACAAAACCTCTTCTTGGTTCTGTAAGCACACAAATAATCAATTATTATTTTATTTTATTTATTTTTTTGAGACGAAGTCTCGCTCTGTCACCCAGGCTGGAGTGCAGTGGCGCGATCTCAGCTCACTGCAACCTCCGCCTCTCAGGCTTAAGCGATTCTCGTGCCACATCAGCCTTCCGAGTAGCTGGGATTACAGGCGCCCGCCACCAAGCCCGGCTACTTTTTGTATTTTCAGTAGAGACGGGTTTCACCATCTTGGCCAGGCTGGTGTTGAACTCCTGACCTCAGATGATCCACCCACCTCGGCCTCCCAAAGTGCTGGGATTACAGACGTGAGCCACCGCGTCCACGTTGGCTGGAGCGTTAGTGTATTTAGTAAGGATCAACTTGTTTTCTTTGGAACTCTTCAGTATTTTGGGCTTCAAGACTAAGCTGTACATGGTAGGAATACTGGCTGAATTTAACTTCAGCTCGCCTATAAGGAACCTTTGTTTCCTAAATTATTGGATCCATTAAGTGGTGTGACCAGAAGCTTGGCTTCTCAGTGAGTGATGTGCATTTTGTTGGGCAGTGGCCTGTAGAAACTGGATTCCTCCCCTCAGCAGTATATTGGTCTGAGAACCATATTGGTTAAGTTGTTATTAATTTACTGCTTTGACAGGCAACTGGAACTGATTGTTTTGTGTGAATTTCTAGCACCTCTGAAAGTACTTACAGGCTTTTTTTTTTCTGGATGGTTAAGTGTATTAAATATCCCTCATTGTCTTTCTCTTGCTAGATAGAGTTTGCTGGGCACAGTGGCTTACTCCTGTAATCCCAGCACTTTGGGAGGCTGAGGCTGGTGGATCAGCTGAGGCCAGGAGTTCCAGACCAGCCTGGCCAAAATGACAAAACCCAGTCTCTACTAAAAATAACAAAAAATTAGCCGGGGGTGGTGGCGGATGCCTGCAGTTCCAGCAACTTGGAAGGCTGAGGCAGGAGAATCACTTGAACCCGGGAGGCAGAGGTTACAGTGAGCAGAGATTGTGTCATTGCATTCCAGCCTGGGGAATAAGAGCGAGACACCGTCTCAAAAAAAAAAAAAAAAAAAAAAGATACTGTGCAAATGGTTAGATAACCACTGAAGTTCGCATTTTACTTATTAGGTTAAAGTAATAAAGAGAGCTTTATTCTCTCTTTCAAAGGCTGCCTTTTATTTTTAATCTCTTTTTTTTTGAGAAACAGGGTGTCGCCATGTTGCCCAGGCTGGTTTCAAACTCTTGGGCTCAAGCAGTCCTCCTTCCTCAGCCTCCCAAAGTGCTGGGAGTATAGGTGTAAGCCACCATGCCCGGCCCTTTTCTCTTTTTCTTTCTTTTTTTTTTAAGACGGAGTTGCGCTCTGTTGCCCAGGCTGGAGTGCAGCGGTTCGATCTCGGCTCACTGCAACCTCCGCCTCCTGGGTTCAAGAGATTTTCCTGCCTCACCCTCCTGAGTACCTGGGATTACAGGCGCGTGCCACCATGCCCAGCTAATTTTTGTATTTGTAGTAGAAACGGGGTTTCACCCTGTTGGTCAGGCTGGTCTTGAACTCCTGACCTGGTGATCCGCCCACCTCGGCCTACCAAAGTGCTGGAATTACAGGTGTGAGCCACCGCACCTGGTCCTCTTTTTCTTTTCTTAGAGGCGAGGCCTCACTATGTTCACAAGGCTGGTCTTGAACTCCAAACTCAACCAATCCTCTCACCTTGGCCTCCCAAAGTGCTAGGATTACAGATGTGAGCCACTGCTCCCCTCCCTCCCTCTCTCCCTTCCTTCCTTTCTTTCTTTCTTTTTTTTTTTAAAGAGTATATGCCTTTTAATCCCTTTTTTTCGGGGGTGGGTGATAAATAGTTTACAAATTACTTTGCTCTCTAGAGTGAGCCAGTGTGGTAGAAAATACAGCAGTTAACCTAAACTGGTTTACAGATGGGAAATCCAATGGGAAACAGTGCTGCTTTTGTGTGGGAGATACTGTGAACTGATGCCCAATTCAGACCTACACAATGGTTCAGATACTAGAGATAGGATGTTTAATTCTCACTAAGAAGGGTAAGATGGTAATTATATTTTTCAGGACGTCATCAGAATATTATTTGAAGAAAGTGTCATGGAAGTTCTGCGTCCACAGCTTATAAGAATTGATGGCCGGAATTACAGGAAGAATCCAGTCCAAGAACAGACCTATCAACATGAAGAAGATGAAGAGGACTTCTATCAAGGTAATCCTAGTTGCTCATTGGTCAGATAAGAAGTAAAATGTCCTGTGTATTGTAGGATCAATTTTTTGTTTGTTTCAATGTGTTTCTGTGTCAGCACTGAAATTTGAGATGTTTGGCCTCATATAGCTCTGTTTTTGTTCATGTCTAAGGGTACTGATGAGTTTGAGTTTAGCTGAAGTATTTTTGGTTGCAATTTATAAGTTATGTTTCTTCTTTGTACAGAGGTTTAAATATCGTAAGGAGAAATTTTAGTTATTAATATTAACCATTAATATTCTATGACAAAATTAAGTTCCTTTGTCTGTGGAGTTGTAATTATTATTATTATTAGAGATGGAGTCTCGCTCTGTCACTTAGGCTGGAATGCAGTAATGTAATCTCCACTCACTGCAATCTCTTCAAGTGATTCTGGTGCCTCAGCCTCCCAAGTAGCTGGGACTACAGGCATGTGCCACGATGTCCAGCTAATTTTTGTATTTTTAGTAGAGACAGGGTTTCACCATGTTGGCCAGGCTGGTCTTGAACTCCTGACCTCAAGTGATCCACCTGCCTCGGCCTCTCAAAGTGCTGGGATTATAGACGTGAGCCACCGCACCTGGCCCTAAAGTAATTATATATAAATTTTTGAAATAAATGAACATATGTATTTAGTCCATTGCCCAGTAGTGTTACCAAAATCCTCAGATGCCCATGTCCCTTTTG
Organism: Mandrillus leucophaeus; assembly: GCF_000951045.1. Taxonomy (NCBI): domain Eukaryota; kingdom Metazoa; phylum Chordata; class Mammalia; order Primates; family Cercopithecidae; genus Mandrillus; species Mandrillus leucophaeus. The sequence goes on along the minus strand of NW_012104142.1, from coordinate 3,675,917 downwards.
TAGAACATCGTGGTATTTGCATGTAACCTACACACATCCTACTTTAAATCCTCTCTTGTAATACATATGATACACAATACAATGCAAATGCTCTGTAAATAGTAGTTGTACTGTATTGTTTATTATTATTATTATTATTATTATTATTTTTCGAGACAGAGTTTTGCTCTTGTCACCCAGGCTGGAGTGCAGTGGCATGATCTGGGCTCTCTGTAACCTCCACCTCCCGAGTTCAAGCAGTTCTGCCTCAGCCTCCCCAGTAGCTGGGACTACAGGCGCCCGCCACCACACGTGGCTAATTTTTGTATTTTCAGTTGAGATGGTGTTTCACCATGTTGGCCAGCCTGGTCTCAAACTCCTGACTTTGGGTGATCTGTCTGCCTCGACCTCCCAAAGTGCTGGGATTACAGGCATGAGCCACCATGCCTAGCCTGTATTGTTTTTTAATTTGTTTTATTTTTATTGCTGTGTTGTTATTTTATTTTATTTTTTTCCAAGTAATTTTTTTTTTTTTTAAGAGACAAGCCCATTCTGGAGTGCAGTGGCACGACCTTGGTTCACTGCAGCGTCACCTCTTGGGCTCAAATGATTCTCCCACATCATCTTCCTGAGTAGTGGGGACTACGAGCATGTGCCACCATGCCCAGCTAATCTTTGTAGAGATGAGGGGTTTTACTTTGTTGCCCAGGCTGGATTTTTTTTCAAATATTTTCAGTCTGTGGTTGGTTGAATCCACTGATGGGGAATCCCTGTATATGGAGGGCCAACTGTATATAGAAACCTTTGGTAAAGTTTAGTTTGTTAATCAGGCACAGGGAGAGATTAATAACAATCACTAACAAAATAGAACAGTTATAACAATACATTGTAATAAAGGTGATGTGAATGTGGTCTCTGTGTCTCATGCCCAGTATCTTATTGTAGTAATGGTTTCGGACAGCAGTTAACTGCAGGTAACTGAAAACTTGGAAAGCGAAACCACAGATGAGGGGGAACTACTGTATACATGTGCTACCTTCCCAGGGTTCCAAGACTGAAAGATTTAAAATAGCCATGTGTTTTTTTATGGTTTATTTCTTATAAGATAGGTCGGAAGGAGTATCAGAGCAGTGTCATGGAATGTACAGTGTCTGGCTGTTTTTTATGCCTGTGTATTGCTTTTTTTAAACGCCAACAGCGGTTGACAGCTGAGGCAAAGGCTGTTGTCCACAGAGCAACATTGTTTCTGAGTGAGATGTCATGGTTTCTCTGCAGGCTCCATGGAGTGTGCTGATGAGCCCTGTGATGCCTACGAGGTGGAGCAGACCCCACAAGGATTCCGGTCTACTGTGAGGGCCCCCAGCTTGCTCTATAAGTGAGTCATGTCCCCAACAGCTTCATGGGGAGAGACTTCCAGGAAACTCAGTGGGAAGTGGACTCTTTGGTCTTCCATACTTATTGCGATGCTTGATTACTAATGATAAAATGATAAAATGTCCTAAAGTGTCAGAGGACTGATTACAGATTAATTTCATTGTTCCACGTGCATCACTAAGCTGATTTTGCCTCTTAGGCCATTCTTGTGTTGCTATGAAGAAATACCAGAGCCTGGGTAATTTATAAAGAAAAGAGGTTTCGGCCAGGTGCGGTGGCTCATGCCTGTAATCCTGGCACTTTGGGAGGCTGAGGCAGATAGATCACGTGAGGTCGGAAGTTCAAGACCAGCCTGGTCAACATGGTGAAACCCTGTCTCTACTAAATATACAAAAATTAGCCGGGTGTGGTGGTGAGCACCTGTAATCCCAGCTACTCGGGAGGCTGAGGCAGGAGAATCACTTAAACCTGGGAGGCAGAGGTTGCAGTGAGCAGAGATTCATGTCATTGCACTCCAGCCTGGGCAACAAGAGTGAAACTTAGTCTTAAAAAAAAAAAAAGGAAAAGCGGTTTCACTGGCTCATGACTCTACAGACACTACAAGCATGGCACCGGCATCTGGGGAGGCCTCAGGGACCTTTTACTCTTGGCAGAAGCTGAAGTGGGAGCAGGCATGTCACATGGTGAAAGCAGGAGCAAAAACCATGGGAGGTGAGGTGCCACACATTTTAAACAACCAGATCTTGTGTGAGCTCACTCATTGCCAAGGAGATAGTGCTAAGCCATCATGAGGGATCTACCCCCATGTTCCAAACACCTGCCACCAGGCCCCACTTTCAACACTTGAGAGTTACATTTCAGCATGAGATTTGGCAGGGACACAGATCCAAACCACATCACCTTTTATTTATTTTATTTATTTGTTTATTTTGAGATGGAGTTTCGCTCTTTCACCCAGGCAGGAGTGCAATGGGACGATCTTGGCTCACTGCAACCTCCGCCCCCAGAGTTCAAGCCATCCTCCTGCCTCAGCCTCCTGAGTAGCTGGGATAATAGGTACCTGCCATGCCTGGCTAATTTTTGTATTTTTAGTAGAGATGGGATTTCGCCATGTTGGCTAGGTTGGTCTTGAACTCCTGACCTCAGGTGGTCCACCTGCCTCGGCTTCCCAAAGTGCCGGCATTATAGGCATGAGCCTCCGCACCCAGCCTATTTTTATTATTATTATGTTTTTGAGACAGGGTGTCTCACTGTTGCCAGGCTAGAGTGTAGTGGCACAATCTCAGCTCACTGCAGCCTTGACTGCCCAGGCTAAAGTGATCCTCCTACCTCAGCCTCCCAAGTAGCTGGGACTGGCACACACCGCCAAGCCTGGCTAATTTTTTGAATTACTTGTAGAGATGGGGTTTTACCATGTTTCCGAGGCTGATCTTGACCTCCTGGACTCAAGTGATCCTCCCACCTTGGTCTCCCGAAGTGTTGGAATGAGCCATGCCCAACCACCATATCCCATATTACCTTTTAAATATCTTTTTTTTTTTTTTTAAAGGCAGGGCTTTGCTTTTGCTTTGTTACCCGGCTGGAGTGCAGTGGTGCTATCTTGGATCACTGTAGCCTTGACTTCCTGGGCTCAAGTGATCCTCCCTGCTTCAACCCCCCAAAATAGCTGGGACTATAGTTGTGCGCCACCACACCTGGCTAATTTTTTGCATTTTTGATAGAGACAGGGTTTCACCATATTGCCCAGGCTGGTCTTGAGCTCTGGAACTCAAGCAGTCCACCTGCCTTGGCCTCCCAGTGGGCAGGTATTACAAATGTGTTAAATATATTTTGAATCTACCAGCTATCTGTATCTTCACTGCTACCCCTCTGCCTTTTCTGTGGATTACTTAAAATAGCCTGCTTATTGGTCTCTGCACACACATACACACACACACATATATTTTGAGACAGAGTCTCACTCTGTCGCCCAGGCTGGTGTACAGTGGCATGATGTTGGCTCACTGCAACCTCCTCCGTTTTGGTTCAAGCGATTCTCTTGCATCAGACTCCTGAGTAGCTGGAACTACAGGCCTGCACTACTACACCTGGCTAAGTTTTGTATTTTTAGTAGAGGTGGGGTTTTACCATGTTGGCTAGGCTGGTCTCGAACTCCTGACCTCAGGTGATCCACCCCCTTGGCCTGCCAAAGTGTTGGGATTACAGGCATGAGCCACCGTGCTTGGCCACAAATGGTTTCATCAACCTTGATAGCAGTCTAAACACCTATTAAATATAAAATTTTCCTGGAATATGACCAAATCAGGCTCTAGTGACGTTTTTTCCTAAGAAACATGATTTTAGAAAGTCGTGGCTCAGTTTCCTGAAGAAAAAAAAAAAAAAATCAGTGTGACAGGTCTTGGTGTGTATCTGCTACTGCTGAGGTGTGTAAAAGTTCCTTGCATGATTCTAACTTGATGATCTTTTGATTTCTCTATATTCTAAGCACTCATTATGTGCCAGGTGACTTGCATGTTAGATTAGGTATTGGCTCTGATAAATCCTAATTAATAGATAATATTTACTCACAAGGCTGGGTGTGGTGGCACATACCTGTAATCCCAGCACTTTGGGAGGCCAAGATGGGAGGATTACTTGAGCCCATGAGTTGGAGACCACCCAGCTTGGGCAACATGGTGAGACCCCGTTTCTACAATAAATGAATGAATGAATGAATGAATGAACGAATGAATGAATAGAAATAGGTAAATTAGCCAGGCTTGGTAGTGAGTGCTTGTAGTCCCAGCTACTTGGGAGGCTGAAGCCAGGAGTATTGCTTGAGCCCAGAGGTTCAAGGTTACAGTGAGCTATGATTGTGCCATGTAGTTCCACCTGGGCAACAGAGCAATATCCTCTGTCAAAAATAAATAAATAAATAAATAAATAAATAAATAAAAAATACTAAGAAGATTTTCTTTCTTAGGAATAATTTCTGTAGGCTTATTTGGATCAAGAAAGAAATTACCTGGCCAAACTAATTTATAATCAGAGCCTAATATTGACAACACCTGTCCATGGGTTAGGTCTCATGCTGTGGTTCTTAGTCTCAGGTGCACAGGAGAATCATCTGGGGAGTTTCTAAAATTCCCAGTGCTTGGGTGCACCCTAGACCAATTAAATCAGAGTCTGTGGGAGCAGGACTCAGATATCACTATTTGAAGCCCCCCAGGTGATTCCAGTGTATAGCCAAGACTGAGAACCACTTGACCTGGTAGGAGTTTCCTCTTATGTATTCAACTAAGGAATCACCTTGTCACTGCTTATTTGTGTTATTGTAGTGAATATTTTATTTATTTTATTTTATTATTTTGACACGGAGTCTCACTCTGTTGCCCAGGCTGGAGTGCAGTGGCGTGATCTGGGCTCATTGCAACCTCTGCCTCCCCGGTTCAAGCGATTCTCTTACTTCAGCCTCCCGAGTAGCTGGGACTGCAGGCATGTGCCACCATGCCTGGCTAATTTTTTTGTGTTTTTGTTAGAGATGGGGTTTTGCCATGTTGGTCAGGCTGACCTCAGGTGATCTGCCTGCCTTGCATCCCAGAGTGCTGGGATTACAGGCAAGAACCACTGTGCCTGCCCTATAGTGAATATTTTAGATTTTCCATGGAAACCTCTTTTCAGTCCAACTATACTTTTAACTGGAAAGATACCAGTATGGGTTTAATGAGGATAGCATGTGTCATGCTGCATACCTGTTGACTTCAACAGGGATGGCGCCATGTTAGTCTGGGGAAGAGACCCAGAGCCAGCAAGTGAGACACAGGGTTTATTGAGGGGACTTGCATAAAGGGCAGTACCGTGGTGGTGGGCTGGACAGAACTTCAACTGCTTGGAAAAAGCATACAGTTTATATAACATTTCCACTTCGCACCCTGCCCCTAGCAGACATCACCTGGCAACCTTTATTTAATCCAAAGCAAAGGCCCTCGATCCCCTGTATGGCTTGGGTTCCATAAATGGGTCAGGGATTCAGATGTTCCTCATGCATAAAGGAATGGATCTCTGGGTTGGAATGAATCCAAGCCAGATTCCGTAGCTTGGAACTCTGAACACATATTCTTCTTAGATCATAGGGTGATTCTCAGGTAGGCTTAAGTTATTACTGTCAGGTGTGTCTGCCATACAGGGTCCTTCTCCTGGTATGCTTAACCTGCTAACGTTTGGGGCATCTGCCCAACAGCATGGACTGTATGGAGCTCTGTGCCACTTATTGGGAAGCTCTTTCATATATGACCACGTTTAATCCTTATGACAACCTTATGACAAGTAGGTACTATTCACTCCATTTTAATTTAATTTAATTTTTTTTTTTTTTTTTTTTT
>NW_012104142.1:3652820-3668819 GCF_000951045.1 Mandrillus leucophaeus | reverse complement strand
TCCATGGTGTATATGTGCCAATTTTCTTAATCCAGTCTGTCACTGATGGACATTTGGGTTAATTCCAAGTCTTTGCTATTGTGAATAGTGCCGCAATGAACATACGTGTGCATGTGTTAATTTTTGTATTTTTAGTAGAGACGGGGTTTCGCCATGTTGGCCAGGCTGATCTTGAACTCCTGATCTCAAGTGATTCATCCGCCTCGGCCTCCCAAAGTGTGGGATTACAGGCGTGAGCCACTGCACCTGGCCTATTTTTATTTTTTTAGAGACAGGATCTCACTTTGTCATCCAGGCCAGAGTGCCATGGTGTGATCATAGCTTACCATAGCCTTGAACTCCTGGGCTCAAGGGATCCTTCTGCATCAGCCTCTCACTTCATTTTGATAAGTGAAGAAGTAGGCTTACAGTGGTTATATGAGTTCCAAGGTTTGTTTGATTCTAAAGCCTTTTAAACCTCAACCACTTTGCTTTCTAAGGTGCTGAAGCCTGGATTATTAATAGCACTTTAAGCCACGCTTTTTGTGATAGGCTTGTTCACTAGCCACATAGTAATAAACTGGAGCCCAATGGAAAGCACTCCTAATTGATAAGGTGGGAAGACAAAGGCCCGACAGAGTTTGGTGCCCTACAATCTCCATCCCCACACAAGGAAAACCACTTGGAAATTACAGACTTCCAATCTTCTAAATATCTTATTTTTTAAAAACTGGCTTACTGTAATAGATCCTAAGGGAAATAATTGGGCTTTGTTATCCCATGCACAAACAAACCAATAGTTTTAGACATAGTCATCCGTGGTATTGGGTACTGTAATTGAAGTCATAGAGGTTGAAATAACGTTGATGACAAGGAGTTCTTTCTCTTAACTCTGTAGCCCTGTGATGGCCTCTTAGTGCTTTATAGACTCTGAAACTTCTCTCTTGGGATTCAGTAGTCTCATTCACTTGAACACATCAAATGACTGTGGGTTCCAGAAGATAACTTTGGATTGTCAGAATATGTATACTTGGAAGTCCAGGCAAGTAATGTAAATGAGTCAATAAGTGATTGAAGTGGGAGTGATGGGGATTGTGAGCTCATGTCCCATCTTCATGGGGTAGTCGAGAGTTGCCTGTAGCTCACTGTTGCCATGAGTCCTCAGATATTCTTATTTTTCTATTTAAAAAAATTTTTTTTAAATTTTGTTTTTTGAGACAGAGTCTCATTCTTGTTGCCCGGGCTGGAGTAGTGGTGCAATCTCAGCTTACTGCAACCTCTGCCTCCTGGGTTCAAGTGATTCTCCTGCCTCAGCCTCCCAAGTAGCTGGGATTACAGGCGTCCTGTTGCCACGCCGGGTTAATTTTCGTATTTTTGTAGAGATGGGGTTTTGCCATGTTGGCCAGGCTGGTCTCGAACTCCTGACCTCAGGTGATCTGCCAGCCTCAGCCTCCCAGAGTGCTGGGATTACAGGCGTGAGCCACTGCGGCCAGCCTAAAATATTTTTTTAGAGACAGGGTCTTACTCTGTTGCCCAGGCTGGTCTCAAACTCCTGGTCTCAAGCAGTTCTCCCACCTCAGCCTTTTGAGTAGCAGGGATTACAGTTGTGAGCCACTGTACTTGCTGGCCCGCTTTTCTTTCACTGAATTGCAGACCCAGATTTTAAATCTAATTTTGAGAAGCAAACGGGTGTTGGGCATGGTTTTTCTATCTATGCATTGAATTGGCTATAGGGCCAAAAACTCATTTTTACCAATGACTGTAATGCAGCATGTTCTAAAGCTAGTTGACTTGTAATTTCTTCCACAAATATTGGGCTTTTACTGAATCACTTTTCTGTAAGGGAGTATCTCTAGTCACAAAGGATTTAAACGTGATGAGGTTCTTTATTTTAGTACATTTTGACTTAATCTTCTTTTAATTACTTTTTCTTTATGTTACAGGCATATAGTTGGAAGGAGAGGGGACACTAGGAAGAAAATAGAAATGGAGACCAAAACTTCTATTAGCATTCCTAAACCTGGAGAAGACGGGGAAATTGGTGAGACTCAGTACATATAAGTTACATTTGAAGTCACTTTTGCATGTTTATGGAATAATGTAACCAACTGCAGGGTTTAGTAGCTATGTTTTCTGTGGGGTTCTATAGCTATGGGCTTTTTCTTTTTTTAAATTTTGACTCGGAGTTTCGCTCTTGTTACCTAGGCTGGAGTGCAGTGGCACGATCTCGGCTCACTGCAACCTTCGCTTCCCGGGTTCAAGTGATTCTCCTGCCTCAGCCTCCCTAGTAGCTGGGATTACAGGCATGTGCCACCACACCAGCTAATTTTGTATTTTTAATAGAGACGGGGTTTCTGTATGTTGGCCTGGCTGGTCTCGAACTCCTGACCTCAGGTGATCCTCCCCTCTTGGCCTCCCAAAGTGTTGGGATTATAGGCGTGAGCCACCATGCCCGGCCAGCTGTGGGCTTTTTTATGTTTTATCAGTAGCAATCTCCCAAATGAGGAAATATAGAATTATATAACCTTATCTTGATTGAGTACCTGGGCCTTAGTTTTACACTTTACCATACATTGATGGAATAAAACTTCCAGATTTCACTGTGTATTAGGAGATTTCTTTTTATGCTTTGGTACTTTGAAATGGACTTGTGAATTGTTTCCAGTTAGAATTAGAGAAAAATCAATGAGATCAGTGAATATGAAATGGAGTTCAGCCTTTTCCATTGTGTTCTCAGTTTTTTACCCTTGATTTTATAGACCAGAAAGGAAATTATAAGAGTAATGATTAAAATAATGTAACTTGACTCAAATAACTGTTCTGATAAGGAAAAATAGTTTAGCAGTATAAATCAAGTTAGAAAGTGTCTGTACCAAGCCTCGGTGTGAACCAAGGGCATAGGCTTTTGTTGTACAATGGCTTTGAGTGAGGGGCATTGTTAGGACAAAACTGTAAACTCATTCTGGAAGGATGGAATTTTTTTTTTTTTTTTTTTTTTTGAGGCAGTCTCACTGTTACCCAGGCTGGAGTGCTGAGGTGCAATCTCAGCTCACTGCAACCTCTGCTTCCCAGGTTCAAGCGATTCTCCTGCCTCAGCCTCCCGAGTAGCTGGGACTACAGGCGTGTACCACTGAATCCAGCTAATTTTTGTATTTTTTGGTAGAGACAGGATTTTGCCATGTTGGCCAGGCTGGTCTCGAACTCCTGGCCTCAAGTGATCCTCCCACCTTGGCCTTCTGAAGTGCTGGCATTACAGGTATGAGCACCGTGTCCGGCTGATGGAACTTTTTTAAAGTCAAAGAGTGCAGCAACCTCCAATAATTCATTAACCCATTTTCTTTTTCTTTATTCATTTAAAAATTTTTATTTATTTTTTATCGAGACAGGGTTTCACCATGTTGCCCAGGCTGATCTTGAACTTTTGGTCTCAAGTGATCTGCCTGCCTCAGCCTCCCAAGGTGCTGGAATTATAGGCATGAGCCACCATGCCCAGCCTTTTAGTCCTTTATTTTATTTTTTGGGGGGACAGAGTCTCTGTTGCCCAGGCTGGAGTGTAGTGGCATGATCACAGCTCACTGCAGCCTCTACCTCCTGGACTCAATCAATTCTTCCATCTCAGCCTTGCACAGCTGGGACTACAAGCACGTGCCATCACACCTGGCTAGTTTTTGTGTATTTTTTGTAGAGACAAGATTTTGCTACGTTGCTCAGGCTGGTCTCGAACTTCTGCACTCAAGCCATTTGCCTGCCTTGGCCTCCCAAAGTGTAGCATGTCGCCCAGGCTAGAGTGCATTGGCTCCATCATAGCTCACTGTAGCCTTGAACTCCTGTCTCAAGCAATACTTTTCCCTCAGCCTTCCAAGTAGCTGGGACTACAGGCACTTGCCACCATGCCCAGCTAATTTTTAATATTTTTTTGTAGAGATGGGGTCTTACTATGTTGCCCAGGCTGGCCTTGAACTCCTGGGCAGAACGATCCTCCTTGGCCTCCCAAAGTGCCGGGATTATAGACATGAGTCACTGCACTCAGCCTCATTTTCCATAATTGTTAATAGACTGTATTGTTTTTGCAGAAAAAATTGTAAGTACTCTTTTTCATTTTATGTTATGTAAGAATGATCACCTTGACTGGGGACAGTGGCATATACCTGTTAGGCCAGCACTTTGGGAGACTGAGGTGGGAGGATCGCTTGAGCCCAGGAGGTTGAGGCTGCAGTGAGCTGTGTTCATGCCACCACACTCCAGCCTGGGTGACAGAGCGAGACCTTGTCATACACACACACACAAAAAAAAACAATCACCTTGACAGCAGATAAGTAGCAACTGGCTTTACAGCAGTGCTGTCCAAAAGAACTTTCTGTGATAGTGAGGATGTTCTATATCCGTGCTGTCTAGCACAGGAGCTGTATATGTCAGGTACTGGTCACATGTGACTTTGAGTATTTGGAATATTGCTAGTGTGACAGGAACTGAGTTTTTACTTTTACTGAATTCTGATTAACTAGCTGCATGTGGGCTCCCATATTGACCAGTGCAGTGACAGTTTTCTCTAGCTCCTTGGTAATGTCAGCAAACTCGAGCATTAGAACTTTTAACATCATTTGGAAGGACTTTTGTTAAAGTAAACGTTCAGTTTATTAGAATTACAAGTGCAAAAGTTTATTTTCCTTAAGTTGTAACGTTCGAGTTACAAGTACCAAAGTCATTTTATAATTGCATTAAACCTTACTTCATCTATTTATTTTTATTTTTATTTTTTGAGACGTCGTTTCGCTCTTGTTGCCCAGGCTGGAGTGCATTGGCGCGATCTCGGCTCAGCACAATCTTGGCTCACTGCACCCTCTGCCTCCTGGGTTCAAGTGATTCTCCTGCCTCAGCCTACCAAGTAGTTGGGATTACAGGCGTGCGCCATCATGCCTGGCTAATTTTGTATTTTTAGTAGAGATGGGGTTTCTCCATGTTGGTCAGGCTGGTCTTGAACTCCCAATCTCAAGTGATCAGCCAGCTTTGGCCTCCCAGAGTTGCTGGGGTTACAGGCATGAGCCATCACGCCCGGCCCTAATTTTTTCTTATTATAAAATTAGTACATGCTTTCAAAAAAGAGAAAGCTTGCAGAAATTATATATAAGTTATAAATGGAAGTCTCTTATAATATTAACCCCAAACATAATTGCTATTAACACTTGTTATATGTTCCCTGTTTTTTCTATCTGTGTAGTAAGTTATATAATATTTTTTATTGCAGTAAAATTATAACGTGGTGTAAATCTGGAGACCCTAGCCATTTTAATATACTAGAGTCATTCCAGAACTTATCCAGAAAAGGGTAGACAGGCTATAAAGATTCCATTTCAACTTAGAAAGCACAAATGTTGCAGTGTGGAAAACGAGTGTGTCAGGCTGGGCTTGGTGGCTCATGCCTGTAATCCTAAAACTTTGGGAGGCCTAGGTGGGAGGATCACTTGAGCCCAGGTGTTCAAGGTCAGCGTGGGCAACATGGCAAAACCCCATCTCTACAAAAAAATACAAAAATTGGCTGGGTGTGGTGGCACGTGCTTGTAGTCCCAGCTACCTGGGAGGCTGAGGTGGGAGGATCTTTTGATATGGGAAAGTCGAGGCTGCTGTGAGCCATGATCACACAATGCACTCCAGACTGGGTGACAGAGCGAGACTCTGTCTCAAAAAAAAAGAAAAAACAAAGAAGAGAAAATAAAAACTAGGCAGGCGTAGTGGCTCACGCCTGTAATCCCAGCACTTTGGGAAGCCGAGGTGGGCAGATCATGAGGTCAGGAGATCAAGACCATCCTGGCCAACATGGTGAAACCCAGCCTCTACTAAAAATACAAAAATTAGCAAGGCATGGTGGCATGCACCTGTAATCCCAGCTACTCAGGAGGCTGAGACAGGAGAATCGCTTGAACCTGGGAGGCAGAGGTTGCAATGAGCTGAGACTGTGCTACTGTACTCCAGCCTGGGTGACAGAGTGAGACTGTCTCAAAAAAAAAAATTAGCCAGGTGTGGTGGCACACACCTGCAATCCCAGCCACTCAGAAGGCTGAGGCAGGAGAATTACTTGAACCTGGGAGATGGAGGTTGCAGTGAGCCGATATCGTGCCACTGCACTCCAACCTGGGCGATAGAGCAAGACTCCGTCTCAAAAAATAAAAATAAAAATACAAAGTTGGGTTTGGTGGCTCATGCCTATAATCCTAGCATTTTAGGAGGCCGAGGCGGGCAGATCACGAGGTCAAGATTTCGAGACCAGCATGGCCAACATGGTGAAACCCTGTCTCTACTGAGAATATAAAAATTAGCCAGGCGGTGGTGGCGCATGCCTGTAATCCCAGCTACTTGGGAGGCTGAGGCAGGAGAATCGCTTGAACCTGGGAGGCGGAGGTTGTAATAAGCCGAGATCGCGCTACTGCACTCCAGCCTGGGCGACAGAGCAAGACTCTGTCTCGAAAATAAAATAAAATAAATAAACTAGCTTATTGATTTTGTGCAGAAGTAAAGTATATAGAAAAACCAAATTTATTGGTTAGAGTAAATTGAGTTGTGATGTGAAGTCAAGTCTGCAGTTGCAGTGGTGTGATATTTGCTGTCATTTATCCATTTCTTTTGTGTCTCTTAAATTACAGAAATCAGAGAAGGAAATGATCTAGTAGGTTTTAATCCTCTAGACAAGGATCTGGTCTTGTCTGTTTTGAAATCTCAGGCAATGGAACATCAGAAGCTTTTTTTGTTGTTGTTGTTGTAGTGACAGAGTTTCAGTAAATTGCCTAGGCTGTCTGGAACTCCTGGCCTCAGGCAATCCTCCTGCTCTGGCCTTTGCCCCAAAGTGCTGGGATTACAGGCGTGAGCATGCCTTGCCTTCTTTCTCTCTTTTCTTTCTTTCCTTCCTTTCTTTCCTTCCCTTCCTTCCCTTCCTTCCTTTTCTTTCCTTTCTTTTCCTTCCTCCTTTCCTTTCCTTTTTCTTTCCTTTTTCTCTCTGTTTTTACTTATTTTGGGTATCCCTAAGGGTAGAATTTCTGGATTATATGGTAAGTCTATGTTCAACTTTTTTTTTTTTGATACAGAGTCTAGCTCTGTTGCCCATGCTGGAGTGCAGGGGTTCGATCTCATTTCACTGCAACCTCCACCTCGCCGGTTCAAGCCATTCTTGTTCCTCAGCCTTCCAAGTAGCTGGGATTACAGACATGTGCCACCATGCTCAGCTGATCTTTGTATTTTTAGTAGAGACGAGGTTTTGCCATATTGGCCAGGCTGGTCTTGAACTCCTGACCTCAAGTGATCTGCCCACCTCAGCCTCCCAAAGTGCTGGGATTACAGGCGTGAGCCACCGCGCCCAGCTGTGTTCAACTTTTTAAGAAATTACCAAACTTTTTCATAGTGACTACACCATTTTACATTCCTGTCAGCAAGGGTTTGCTTTGTAGTATTTGAATTCATTTTTCTACTTTATATGCTGTCTTAAGGGTATTCTATTTTTAAGCCTCATTCTGCTTACATTGAATTAATTAGCAGTTTTCTTTGTTATTGTCCCCTGTTTAGATTCATATATGCATTCAGAACTGCTTTAGCTTCTCAGAAATGACAGTATCAAGAGGTCCCATATTTTATAAGCATTTGGGGGTCCTTGAGCATGTTTACCCTTTGTTCTTTGTTTACAGTAATCACTGGCCAGCATCGAAATGGTGTAATTTCAGCCCGAACACGGATTGATGTTCTTTTGGACACTTTTAGAAGAAAGCAGCCCTTCACTCACTTCCTTGCCTTTTTCCTCAATGAAGTTGAGGTTCAGGAAGGATTCCTGAGATTCCAGGAGGAAGTACTGGCGAAGTGCTCCATGGTAAGCACACACAAAACAAGAAGGTAAAAAAAAAAAGTTGAATATAAAAAGAATACAAAAATGGTTCATAAATCAAACAGTAGGGAGTTATAAACTTCTTCCCCCAACAAAAAAGATAACTATTTCTTATGACTTCGTATAATATTGAACTGAAAAAAAAGTGTATGGACATATCAGCTCATAAGTTTCTGTATATTACAGAAATGTCTTTAAAAAATTTTAGCACAGGCTGGGCGCGGTGGCTCAATCCCAGCACTTTGGGAGGCCGAGATGGGCGGATCACAAGGTCAGGAGATCAAGACGATCCTGGCTAACACGGTGAAACCCCGTCTCTACTAAAAAAAAATACAAAAAACTAGCCGGGCCGAGGTGGCGGGCTTGTAGTCCTAGCTACTCGGGAGGCTGAGGCAGGAGAATGGCGTAAACCCGGGAGGCGGAGCTTGCAGTGAGCTGAGATCCGGCACCGCACTCCAGCCTGGGCGACAGAGCGAGACTCCGTCTCAAAAAAAAAAAAAAAAAAAATTTTAGCACATATCGGGCTGGGTGTGGTGGCTCACACCTGTAATCCCAGCACTTTGGGAGGCTGAGGTAGGCAGATCACTTGAGGTCAGGAGTTCGAGACCAACTTGGCCGACATGGTGAAACCACGTCTCTACTAAAAATACAAAAAAAATTAGCTGGGCCTGGTGGTGCGTGCCTGTAATCCCAGCTACTTGGGAGGCTGAGGCAGGAGAATTGCTTGAACCTGGGAGATGGAGGTTGCAGTGAGCCAAGCAGTGAGCCAGGATCGTGTCACTGCACTGTAGCCTGGGAGACAGAGTGAAATGCCATCTCAAAAAAAAAAAAAAAAAAAAATTTAAGACACAAAATGCTCATCCTAATAGACACACTATTCTGCATCTTTTGGGTGGTAATGTTAATGAGATACCATTATCTGTAGATCTTCTGCCTTTGGGCAGTCATGGCTCATTTGAGATTAGTAACTAAAAGACAAATTTGCATATAGAATTGCCATACTTAGATAACAGTGAAATGCTTGTGACCAGGATAATAGCAGATAATCCAGATTAGAAAACAAGTTTTAAACTCATTTTGGATATCAGTTAGTTGATTTTAAAAAATGTATATTGATTCAAAAAAATGTATGAAAGCAATATATGTTTATTATGGAAATTTAGAAAATACAGAAAAGATTAATAAAAAATCATCCATAATTCCACTACTGAGAGATGCCGTGACATCATTACTATATATGTGTGTGTATCAGTGTGTCTGTACGCTCACATACTTTTTTTTTTTTTTTTTGGAGGCAGCGTTTCATTCTTGTTTCCCAGGCTGGAGTGCAGTGACTCATCTCAGCTCACCGCAGCCTCTGCCTCCCAGGTTCAAGGAATTCTCCTGCCTCAGCCTCCTGAGTAGCTGGTATTATAGGCATGCGCCACCAAGCCTGGCTAATTTTGTATTTTTAGTAGAGATGGGGTTTCTTCACGTTGGTCAGGCTGGTCTCGAACTCCTGACTTCAGGTGATCTGCCCTCCTTGGCCTCCCAAAGTGCTGGGATTACAGGCGTGAGCCACTATGCCTGGTCCACTCACATACATTTTAAAAATAAAATTTAGACTGGGCGTGGTGACTCATATCCTAGCTACTCAGCAGGCCGAGGCAGGAGAATCACTTGAACCAGGGAGGCAGAGGTTGCAGTGAGCCGAGATAGCGCCATTGCCCTCCAGCCTGGGCAACAAGAATGAAACTCATCTCAAAAACAAAAAACAAACAAAAAACACACACACAAAATCTGATTTCATTAACTGTTCGGGTGACTTGGTTTTGTAATGGCTACTTACTGTTCTATTATATGGATATATAATTATTTAACTTTTTAAATTTGTATTTTGTTATGTGTATGCTGAATACATTTTTCTGCACTAGTGGGTTATTTTACTTAAATTCCTGGAAGTGAAAAAACAGTTTATGTGTATGTGTATGAATTTTTCGATAATGTATAGACATCCAGATTACCTTCAGGAAATCTTACAGCACTTTATGCTCCAAACTAGAGTTTTCTTTAGGTTTCCTTTCCCACTTTTGCCAACACTGGATGTTATCATTCTTTTAAAGTTTTTTTTTTTTTGTATTTCAGTTGACAAAAAATACTGTCTCATTGCTTTACTGTTTATTCAATTATTTGTGAGATAAAGCGTTTTCCTTTACTTAACTCTGTTTATTCATGTCTTGACCCATTTTTCTCTGGGAGTATTCTTTTTAAAAATTTATTTGTAGGAGCATCATATATATTAAGAAGATCAGGCTGGGCGCAGTGGCTTACGCCTGTAATCCCAGCACTTTGGGAGGCCGAGGTGGGCGGATCACGAGGTCAGGAGATAGAAACCATCCTGGCCAACATGTTGAAACCCCGTCTCTAAATCAAGACCATCCTGGCTAACATGGTGAAACCCCGTCTCTACTAAAAAAAAATAAAGAAAAATCAGCTGGGCATGGTGGTGGGTGCCTGTGGTTCCAGCTACTCGGGAGGCTGAGGCAGGAGAATGACCTGAACCCGGGAGGCAGAGCTTGCAGTGAGCAGAGATCATCCCACTGCACTCCAGCCTGGGTGACAGTATGAGACTCCGTCTCAAAAAAAAAAAAAAAAAGATCAGTATTATTTCATAATTTACATTTAGCTTTTTAGTTCATTTAGAATATGTTTTGATATACAGTAAGAGATAAGACTGTAACTTTTTAAACACCTATTTAACCAGTTATCCTCTGAAGAATTAAATTTTTTCAATTTTATCTTCAAAGTTATTATAATTAAAATGGACTTTTTTGGGGTATACATGTCTATGAATTCTTTTTTTTTATTTTTAAATTTTTAAAATTTTTTTTATTTTTTGAGACAGAGTCCCGCTCTGTCGCCCAGGCTGGAGTGCAGTGGCCGGATCTCAGCTCACTGCAAGCTCCGCCTCCCGGGTTTACGCCATTCTCCTGCCTTAGCCTCCCGAGTAGCTGGGACTACAGACGCCCGCCACCTCGCCCAGCTAGTTTTTTGTATTTTTTAGTAGAGACGGGGTTTCACAGTGTTAGCCAGGATGGTCTCGATCTTCTGACCTCGTGATCCGCCCGTCTCGGCCTCCCAAAGTGCTGGGATTACAGGCTTGAGCCACTGCGCCCGGCCCATGTCTATGAATTCTAAAACATGTTTCGATTTCTGTAACCACCACCACAATTAGGATACAGAACAATTCCACCCCAAAAACTCCCTCATACTCTCCCTTTATAGTCACCTCTTCCTCACCCACAACCCCGGCAATCACTAATCTCTTCTTCACTGTAGTTTTGTCGTGTGTATGTGTGTGTTTGTGTTTATGTGTGTTTTGTTTATTATTTGTAGTTTTGTCTTTTTGAGAGTGTCATATAGATGGATTCATATAGTAGGTAACTGGCTTCTTTCACTCAGCATAGTGCTTTTGAGATTCATCCAAGTTGTGTGTATCTCAGGAGTTTGTTCATTTACTATTTCTGGGTAATATTTTACTTTATGGGTGTGCTAAAGTTTGCTTATCCATTCACTCATTGGAGGACACTTGGGTTTTTGCAGTTTTTGGCAATTATGATTAGAACTGCTGTAAACATTTGTGTACGGGTTTTTGTGTGAACATACGTTTTCATTTCTTTACAGTAAAATACCCAGGAATTGGGTTGCTGTGATGTATGCTAGGTGTATATTTAACTTTACGAAACACTGCCAAACCATTTTTCAGAATGCATGTACTGTTTTGCATTCCCAACAGCAATTTATGAGAATTCCAGTTCTCCATCCTCACTAGCATTTGATAGTATCACTATTTGTTATTTTAGCTATTCTAATAGCTGTGTAGTGACATCTTATTGTGGTTTTAATTTACATTTCTTTAATGGCTAATGGTGTTGAACATTAGTTCATGTGCTTTTTTTGCCATCCTTTTATTATCTTTGGTGAGGTGTCTGTTCATGTCTTTTGCCTGTCTTACAATTGGGTGGTTTGGCGGGGTGCAGTGTCCCATGCCTGTAATCCCAGCACTTTGGGAGATGGAGGTGGGTGGATCACTTTAGGCCAGGAGTTTGAGACGAGCCTTGCCAACAGGGCGAAATCCCATCTCTACTAAAAATACAAAAATTAGCCAGGCACGGTGGCGTACATCTGTAATCCCAACTACTCAGGAGGCTGAGGCACGAGAATCACTTGAACCCAGGAGATGGAGGTTGCAGTGAGCCAAGATGGTGCCACTGCACTCCAGCCTGGGTGACAGTGAGACTGTCTCAACAAACAACAACAATTGGGTTTTTTTCTTTTCTTTTCTTTCCTTTTCTTTCTTTTTTTTTTTTGAGATGGAGTCTCGCCCTTTTGCCCAGGCTGAAGTTCTATGGCCTGATCTTGGCTCACTGCAACCTCTGCCTCCCGGGTTCAAGCGATTCTCCTGGCACAGCCTCCCAAGTAGCTGGGATTACAGGCACGTGTCACCATGCCTGGCTAATTTTTTGTATCTTTAGTAGAGACAGGGTTTCACCGTATTGGCCAGGCTGGTCTTGAACTCCTGAGCTCGTGATCCACCTGCCTCAGCCTCCCAAAGTGCTGGGATTACAGGTGTGAGCTATCACGCCCAGCTGGATTGTTTTCTTAATCACTGAGTTTTTAGGGTTCTTTATATATCTATTGTTGATACAAGTCCTTTCGAGTATATGTGATTTGCAGATATTTTCTCCTAATCTGTAGCTTGTCTTTTCATTCTCTTATTCATGTCTTTTGTAGAGCAAAAGTTTTAAATTTTGATAAAGACTAGTTTATTGATTTTTTTTTTTTTTGTATGGGTTGTACTCTTGATGTTATGCCTAAAAAATCTTTTCGGCCGGGCGCGGTGGCTCAAGCCTGTAATCCCAGCACTTTGGGAGGCTGAGACGGGCGGATCACGAGGTCAGGAGATCGAGACCATCCTGGCTGACGCGGTGAAACCCCGTCTCTACTAAAAAATACAAAAAACTAGCCGGGCGAGGTGGTGGGCGCCTGTAGTCCTAGCTACTCGGGAGGCTGAGGCAGGAGAATGGCGTAAACCCGGCAGGCGGAGCTTGCAGTGAGCTGAGATCCGGCCACTGCACTCCAGCCTGGGCGACAGAGCGAGACTTGTCCCAAAAAAAAAAAAGAAAAAAACTTTTCCTGGCCGGCATGGTGGCTCACACCTGTAATCCTAGCACTTTGGGAGGCCGAGGTGGGTGGATCACTTGAGGTCAGGAGTTTGAGACCAGCCTGGTCAGCATGGTGAAACCCCATCTCTACTAAAAATAGAAAAAATTAGCTGGGCATGGTGGTGGGCACCTGTAATCCCAGCCACTAGGGAGGCTGAGGCGGGAGAATTGCTTGAACCTGGGAGGCGGAGGTTGCAGTGAGCTGAGATGCACTCTAGCTTGGGCAACGAGTGAAACTCTGTCTCAGAAAAAAGAAAATTTTTTTCCTAACCCTCAAATATGAAAGTTTTCTTTAGAATGTTTATAGTTTTGGTTTTTTATATTTAGGTCTATGATTCAGTTAATTTTTTTGCACAAGATGCAATATTTAGGTCAAGGTTCATTTTTTTGCGTGTATATGTCCATGCTATGCTTTTTTTCTTTTAAAGAATTTATTTTAAACCTATTATACCACACAGTATGTTTTATACACTGACACAGAACTTCCTAATAAGATAAAGCAAAGAGAAAAAAGTTTCTTATTAGAAACAAGATACACCGTCACTTATTGTCTTCAAACATTATTGCACTTTAACTTTTTCTTCCCCCCCTGAGACGGTGTCTTGCTCTGTCGCCCAGGCTGGAGTGCAATGGTGTGATCTCGGCTCACTGTAACCTCTGCCTCCCGGGTTCAAGCGATTCTCCTGCCTCAGCCTCCTGAGTAGCTGGGACTACAGGTGCCTGCCACCACGCCCAGCTAATTTTTATATTTTAAATAGAGACAGGGTTTCACCATGTTGGCCAGGATGGTCTGGATCTCTTGACTTCATGATCCGCCCGCCTCGGCCTCCCAAAGTGCCAGGATTACAGGCGTGAGCCACCGCGCCCAGCCTGCACTTTAACTTTCTTACTTTGACAAAGCATTCATGAAACAATCTGCAGACTAGCTTTAACAGACAAATAACACTTGTAAGCAGACATGACTATCCTAAATTGTTTATTAGGTATGAATTTTACAAACTTTACTTACATTAGTGGCAACAGTGGAGCTGGAGAGTATTGTGCCTTCTCCAGGCTGCCCAGCGAGAACCACCAATAGTGTGGTGGAACTTATGGCCCTTTCCAAGGCCACAGCTCTTTCAGTCTGCAGATGTCAGCCCACGCATCTCCTTGTGCTTGTGGACTGGTTTGGTGATCCACTGGGTGTCAGGATTTCTTCTGATAGCTTTGTGGAATGGATCAGTGAGGATAACCTCAAAAAATTTGTATGTGGAATCTTAACCAATCCAGTAAGAATTCAGGACTCTCAGAGCCCCACAGTGGCATCCAGCTCATTCCTCTGCAAGAGACTGAAGGCTTCAGGCAAACTTTAGCTGGTTAACACCACGATGGACAGGCTTGCTGTAAGTTGCACCATTAGGAACTAGGTGTTATCGGCCACCACAGCGAACACGAATCCTATATATAATGTAACCTTGCTTGGTCTTGTAGCCCAATTGGCGCACTTTTATCAGGCCGGGTGGGGAGCCCTGTGGAGGGCAGAGAGCTGGCGGTACTGCCAGCAGCAGACCCTCAGGAGAAAGCACATGACATCAGATTGCTTCTTTCTCCATAGCTCCTGGATATACTTATATGCACTCATCTTGGCTTACCTGATAGTTGCTGCCAGATGGAAAGGCTGTGCTTTCTTAATCTTGTAGTGAAGACAGAAATAAAACATTTGGAATAAAATAGAACAATGGTTAATATCTTTGGTTCTTTTTTTTTTTTTTTAAGATGGAGTTTTGCTCTTGTTGCCCAGGCTGGAATGCAGTGGTGTGATCTCAGCTTACTGCAACCTCCGCCTCCTGGGTTCAAGCAATTTTCCTGCCTCAGCCTCCTGACTAGCTGGGATTACAGGCATGCACCACCACGCCTGGCTAATTTTGTATTTATTTTTAGTAGAGACAGAGTTTCTCCATATTGGTCAGACTGGTCTCAAACTCCTGACCTCAGGTGATCCACCTGCCTCGGCCTCCCAAAGTGCTAGGATTACAGGCATGAGCCACCTCGCCTGACCAATATCTTTGGTTCTTGAGACAGATGGACTTAGTTCTGATTTTGAGTTCTTCAGTCTGTGTGGACTTGGACAAATGAAATTCTCCAAATCTTTATAGCCTACTTGGGAGGGTTGTAGGAAGGATCAAATGAGATGACTGGCTGGACAAGGTAGCTTCGGCCTTCTAAACTCAGCACTTTGGGAGGCCAAGGCTGGAGGATTGCTTGAGCCTAGGAGTTCAAGACTTCCCTGGGCCATTTAGGCAGCCTCTGTCTCTATAGCAAATAAAAAATTAGCTCGGAGTGGTGGCACATATCTGTAGTTTTAACTACTCAGGAGGCTGAGGTGGGAGGATGCTTGAGCCCAGGAAGTCAAGCCTGTAGTGAGCCATGATTGTGCCACTGCACACCAGCCTGGGTGACAGAGTGAGACCCTGTCTCAAAATAAATGTATGAGATGACATAAAGAACTCAGCGTGGTACTTGATGCATAATAAGCATTTAATAAATGGTAGCTGCTACTCCTGCTGTACTTTACTGCCAGTTAAAGTTGTTAGTATTATTTGGAGGGTAAAGAGTAGATAAAGGGTAGCTTTGAAAGTTGTGGCAAAGTGAAAATGTTTTGGGTGAAAACTTTTACAATATTCTTTCTTCTTTTCTTCCTTACTTCCCTTTCCCTTTCCCTTTCTCCTTTTCCTTTCCTTTTTTCGATCAGGTCCATATTGCTAATGGTAGTCTTAGGTGTTAGAATACAGTGAGACATGGACATGCAGTGTTAGAAGTATTCAAAACCAGGTCGGGCACGGTGGCTTATGCCTGTAATCCCAGCACTTTGGGAGGCTGAGGCGGGTGGATCACTTGAGGTCAGGAGTTCAAGACCAGCCTGGCCAACATGGTGAAACCCCGTCTCTACTAAAAATACAAAAATTAGCTGGG
>NW_012104142.1:3626855-3651089 GCF_000951045.1 Mandrillus leucophaeus | reverse complement strand
TTTTATATTATATTACTTTTTAAATTAATACTTATATTTCAGGTCCATACATTAGAAGCTAACTCCCATTTTTAATTGCTGTGAAGTATTCTGTGAAAGTACCTTAGTTTATTTAATCAATCCTCTATTGATGGAACATTGGAGGAAATTATTTTTATTAAATAACACTGCAGTGAACATCTGTACATGCATCTTTTTGTCTTTCACTCCTGGTTTCTTTGGGATAAATTCTAAGAGGTAGAATGACACGGGTTAAGGGAATGCAAACTTTAAATTTTTTCATAGTTTTTTCCATTCTGTTTTAAAAGTCAGTTTTAATGAGTTATACTTTATATACAACATTATAATGCACTCGTTTTAGGAATATGACTTGATGAGTTTTGATAAAGGTATACACCAGTGTAACAACCATCACAAACAAGATACTGAATATTTGTATCACCCTCAAATATTTCTTTCCTCTGAAGTTGATGCCCTCTCCCTCCCCTCTTACCTCCTACCATTGATTCCAGGCAACCACTAATCTATTTTGTGTTGCTATTAGGTTTCCCTTTTCTAGAACTTTATATGAATGGAATTATATGATATATAGTCTTTTGTGTGACTTTGTTTTTGGTTCAACATTAATATTTTTGGGAGTCATTCAAGTTGTGTGTTATGGGCGTTTGCTGCTTTTTATTGTTGAGTGGTATTTCTTTGCATGAATGTACCACTTTATCCATTCAGCCCTGATAGATGTTTGGGTGGTTTATAGCTGGAGATTTCTTTATCTGTTCAACCCTGATAGATGTTTGGATGGTTTCTAGTCTTTGGCCATTATAAATTTGTACGGAAATCTTTGTGTTCAGTATATGTTTTTATACCTCTTGGGTAAATACTCAGTAGTGTAATTGTTGGATCATGTGTATGTTTAGTTTTATAGGAAACCGTCAGATCTTTTCCCAAGGTGGTTATGCCTCTTTTATACTGCTACAAATAATGTATGAGAGTTTAGGTTGCTCCACATTCTTACCAACACTTAGTAGTGTCTATCTTTTTTTAATTTAACCCTGTCTAGTGGGCATCTCATCATGGTAGCTCATTGTGGTTTTTATATACATTTCCGTCATGGCTGATGCTGCGAAGCATCTTTTCATGTGCTCATTGCCTATTTGTATATCTGCCTTTGTGAAGTACCTGTTCAAATATTTTGTCCATTTTTGTTGTTAATGGTATTTTAGCTTTTTCTCTTTATGGTGAAATATACATAACATAAAATTTACCATTTTAACCTTTTTTTAAAAAGTGCATGATATTGTTTATTTAACTTTTTTTTTGTTTCTTACTATTGTGTTATAATTTTTTCTTTTTTTTTTTGAGACAGAGTCTTGCTCTGTCGCCCAGGCTGAAGTGCGGTGATCTTGGCTCACTGCAAGCTCTCTATCAATACTGATTTTCTATCTACTTGTTCTTTTAATTATTGAGAGATGAGTGTTGAAATCTCCACCTATAACTGTGGTTTCATCTATTTCTCTTTTCATTTCTATCAGTTTTTTCCACACTTTCTTAATAAGATCCTTTTATAATTATAAAATATTTTCTATTCCTGATAATATTCCTTGTTCTGGTCTACTTTTTTGATGTTAATATAGCCATTCCAACTTTCTTTTCTTTCTTTTTTTTTTTTTGAGACGAAGTCTCACTCTGTCGCCCAGGCTGGAGTGCAGTGGCACGATCTCGGCTCACTGCAAACTCTGCCTCCCAGGTTCACACCATTCTTCTGCCTCAGCCTCCTGAGTAGCTGGGACTATAGGCACCCACCACCACGCCCGGCTAATTTTTTTTTTTATTTTTAGTAGAGATGGGTTTTCACTGTGTTAGCCAGGATGGTCTCGATCTCCTGACCTCATGATCTGCCCGCCTTGGCCTCCCAAAGTGCTGGGATTACAGGTATGAGCCACTGCGCCCGGCCCCTAACTTTGTTTTGATTAATGTTTGTACTATATATGTATTTATTTCCTTTTACTTTTAACATATTTGTGTCTTTATATTCAAAACAGGTTTCTTTTTACACAGCATATAGTTAGGTATTGTTTCTTATTTTCAAATTGCAGTCTGACATCACTACCTTTTAACTGGAGTAGATAGAACATTTACATTTAATGTAATTTTAGCTATGGGTGGATTAAATCTACCATCTCAGTCTTTGTTTCTCTTTGTCTCTTCTTTATTTATTTTTTTGGTCTTCTTTGTTCTTTTGTTGTTTGTTTCTGTTTGACTCTTCTCTGTACCCCCCCCTTTTTTTTGGATTGAGGGTTTATTTATTTATTTATTTTTTTGAGACTGAGTCTCGCTCTGTTACCCAGGCTGGAGTACAGTGGTGCAGGCTTGGCTCACTGCAACCTCCACCTCCCGGGTTCAGGTGATTCCCCTGTCTCAGCCTCCCGGGTAGCTGGTACTACAGGTGCATGCTACCACACCTGGCTCATTTTTGTATTTTTAGTAGAAATGGGGTTTCACCATGTTGGCCAGGCTGGTCTCCAACTCCTGACCTCAGGTGATCCGCCCTCCTTGGCCTCCTAGAGTGCTGGGATTATAGGTGTGAGCCACCATGCCCAGCCTAAGATTTCTTGTAGTTCAGGTCTGCTGGAAATAATTTCTGTCAGCTTTTATTTGTTTGAAAAAATTTTTAATTCACCTTTTTTGGAAGATTTTTACTAGTTATAGAATTCTAAGTAGTTTATTCTTCTAGGGCTGTGAACATATAATTCCACTGTCTTCTGGCATTTATTGTTTCTTTATTTTATTTTTTATTAAAAAACTTTTTTTTTTTTGAGACATGGTCTCACTCAGATACCCAGGCTGGAGTGCAGTGGTGCATTCTTGGCTAACTGCAACCTCCACCTCCTGGACTCAATCCTCCTGCCTCAGCCTCTCAAGTAGCTGATACTATAAGTGTGTACCACCATGCCCAGCTAATTTTTGTAATTTTTGTAGAGATGGGGTTTTGCTGTGTTGCCCAGGCTGGTCTCAAACTTCTGGGCTCAAGCAATCCAACTGTTTCAGCCTCCCAAAGTTCTGGGATGACAGGTAAAGAGAGCATTGTTTTTTTTTTTTTTTGAGATGGAGTCTTGTTCTTTCGCCAGGCTGGAGTGCAATGGCGAGATCTCAGCTTACTGCAACCTCTGCCTCCCAGATTCAAGTGATTCTCCTGCCTCAGCCTCCCAAGTAGCTGGGACTACAGGCACATGTCACCACGTCCAGCTAATTTTTGTATTTTTAGTAGAGATGGGGTTTCACCATGTTGGCCAGGGTGGTCTCGATCTTTTGACCTTGTGATCTGCCCACCTCGGCCTCACGAAGTGCTGGGATTACAGGCGTGAGCCACCGCGCCCGGCCGGGAGAGCGTTCTTTTCTTTTCTTTTTTTTTTTAGACAGGGTCTCCTGTTGTCATCCAGGCTGGAGTTCAGTGGCACTATCTTGGCTCACTGAAACTTCCACCTCCCAGGCTCAGGCGATCCTCCTGCCTCAGCCGATCCTCCCACCTTAGTCTCTTGAGTAGCTGGGACTACAGGCGTGTGCCACCATTCCCAACTGATCTTTTGTATTTTTGATAGAGATGGGATTTCACTATATAGTCCAGGCTGGTCTCTAACTCCTGAGCTCAAGTGATGCACCCATCTTGGCCTCCCAAAGTGCTAGGATTATAGGTGTGAACCACCGGCCCCAAGAGCATTCTTTATTTTGTGTTTTTCTTATATTTCCTCTTGTTTAGCTTTAAGTTACACTTTCTCAGAGTACTGTATAGGTAATGTTATGTCCTCAGGCTGTCACATCTAGGGGCATGTAATCTGTGTCTGCATTACATAGGTGATGTTACATTTGAATCAACGTGCTACTCAGTTTCTCCTAAGTGTAATGACTGTATTTTATTTTTGTCTTGCAACTAATAAGCAATCTGCGGGGAGATACTTCAAAAGATCTTTCAAATATCCTGTTCCTCATTAACATCTCTCCCTGGGTTCTGTATCCATTGATGATTCTTGCCTGATTCAATCTTTTACCATGATGGTTGCAAAATGATCATTTTCCAACTCTAAAGCAGTCTCTCTGCATTTAGTAGTTAGCTTTCTACACCCTACTGTAAGGAGGAGACCTACCTTCTCCCCTTACTTCATAATTTATCTATTTATTATTGGTATGGTTTTATGAATTTTTCTTTTTTATTTATATAAGTTACTATTGTGCTTAATTATTTTGGTCATTTAAAAAATTATCTCAGATTGTCCCGGGGTCTTCTCAAACCTTTTTTGGGGATATGTCTTCCTTGGGCCTGTGCATGTGCCTTTTTTTTTGTTGTTAAACAAAATATTTAAAGACAGGGTCTCACTCTGTCATCTAGGCTGGAGTGCAGTGGTGCATTCATGGCTCACTGTAGCCTTGAACTCCTGGGCTCAAGTGATCCTCCCAACTCAGCCTCCTGAGTGGCTGGGACTACAGGCGTGGGCCGCCATGCGTAGTTCATAGCATATGCTTTTTTTTTTTTTTTTTTTTTTAAAGTTCCCCTGTAGAACATCATACACCGGGGCCTGTCGGGGGATAGGGGGCTAGGGGAGGGATAGCATTAGGAGAAATACGTAATGTAGATAATGGGTGCAGCAATCCACCATGATATGAATATACCTATGTAACAAACCTGCATGTTCTGCACCCCAGAACTTAAAGTATAATAATAAAAAAAAAGACCAGAAAAAAAAACCAAAATAAAATATGAATAAGTATAAAAAAAAAATAAAGTTCTCCTGTATATGTAGCTGCTTTTAAATGTCCTAATTTCACTGAGTCTCACCTCTAATTCTTCCTGGACCCTTAGGTGGTCTATTGTATTCCTCTGCCAGCAATCCTTTTGCCCCAGGTACTCACGATATGCACTCTCTCACCCTGCCGTGGCTCCTGCCACTGCTTTCAGTGGCCTCCAGCCTGGTATCCAGACTATGCCACCATTCCCATTAGCCCTCCGAGTGAGGTGAGACAGCAGTCAGTTCCTCAGGCAGCCCCACACAAGCCAGAACATTGAAGCTAGTTCTATTTTTGCTCCATCCTGAGGGAAGAGCTGGAAATTGGATAGCTTCTTCCCATTGATGGGACAAGGTGGGACAGATTGAGTGGGACAAGGATGAATGAAAATGGCACAAAGTTTTCTACCACTTTGAAGTGTGACCTTTTCATGGTTAGGTGTATGTTTGGTTCCTGCAACTTCTTAACTGGTTTTTAGGGTTTTTCTAAAGCTACTTTGGTCTGTATGTTGTTATTTGATGTGTCCATGGGGGAATGAGGGCCTACAACTTCCTAGTCTCCGTTCTTGCTGTTTCACTCCAGTTTTGTATAATTTTCAGTCATTATTTCCTCGGATGTCTTTTCTTTCCTTTTTTCTCATTTCCTTCTGGAACACCGATTACATGTGTATCAGAATACTTGAGGCCGGGCACGGTGGCTTACACCTGTAATCCTGGCACTTTGGGAGGCTGAGGTGAGTGGATCTCTTGAGGTCAGGAGTTTGAGACCAGGCTGGCCAACATGGTGAAACCCCATCTCTACTAAAAATACAAAAATTAGCTGGGCATGGTGGCACACGTTTATAATCCCAGCTACTCGGGAGGCTGAGGCACGAGAATCGCTTCAACCTGGGAGGTGGAAGTTGCAATGAGCTGAGATGGTGCCACGGCCCTCCAACCTGGGCAACAGAGTGAGACCGTCTCAAAAAAAAAAAAAAATCACTTGATATTGGTACACAAGTTACTGAAATTCTGTCCAGATGTTTTTTTCCCTCTGCTTCGGTTTTCCAAAAATAGTTAAATATTCCTTAAGTCTCGTGTATGGTTCATGAAAAAAAAGAAAAAAAAATTAAATATTCCTTTACTGTTCAAAATTTTTGTTTTTCCAATTTTATAATATTAAAATCTGTTTATCTTCTTTTTTTTAAATTTCAGCTTCTATTTTGTTTTTATTTTATTTCTGAAAAGCAACCATGTATGAAAATAATTCAGTTTCTTTTTATCTTAGCTCATCAGACCTGACTTCCTAAAACTGAATGTAACTTGTCTGTTAGTCCAAGCTCAGTAAGTCTTCAGCCTCATCAGTCCCATCTCTTCTAGGCATCTTTAACTGTTGATGTATTAGACCCAAGCAGGCATTTTTTGTAAGATGAGAGGCAAATAGGCCAGGTGCGGTGGCTCACGCCTGTAATCCCAGCACTTTGGGAGGCCGAGGCAGGTGGATCACAATGTCAAGAGATCGAGACCATCCTGGCCAACATGGTGAAACCCTGTCTCTACTAAAAATACAAAAATTAGCTGGGCATGGTGGTGTGCGCCTGTATTCCCAGCTACTTGGGAAGCTGAGGCAGGAGAATTGCAGGAGAATTGCTTGAACCAGGGAGGTGGAGGTTGCAGTGAGCCAAGATCATGCCACTGCACTCTAGCCTGGTGACAGAGTGAGACTCTGTCTCCAAAAAAAAAAAAAAAAAGAGAGAGACAGGCAGTTGAACAGAATAATGCTTTCCTTTTTTTTTTTTTTTTAATTTTTTATTTATTTATTTATTTTGAGACGGAGTCTTACTCTGTCGCCCAGGCTGGAGTGCAGTGGCCCTATCTCAGCTCACTGCAAGCTCCGCCTCCTGGGTTTATGCCATTCTCCTGCTTCAGCCTCCCGAGTAGCTGGGACTACAGGCGCCCACCACCCAGAATAATGGTTTCTAACCAATCATCTCCTGTAGCCCATTTCAGTGTCCCAAAGTTTAGTTAACAGAATAGGGAAGCTGCCTTGAACTGAACTCAATACTTTGGAATCAGCTTCTATTTTAGATTCAGAAGGTACATGTATAGGTTTGTTACATGGGTATATTATGTAATGCTGAGGTTTGGGTATGACTGATGCCATCACCCATGCTGCTTCAGGTTGTATAGTTTCTATAGTTGTGTCTTCACGTTCACTGATTTTTTTTTTTTTCAGTGTCTAATCTTTTGTTAATCCCATTTGATGGAATTACCATTTTTGATTTTTGATTTTTATATATTTTTTGAGACAGGGTCTCGTTCTGTTGCTCAGGCTGGCATGCAGTGGTGCGATCTCGGCTCACTGCAACCTCTGCTTCCTGGGTTCAGGTGATTCTCCTGCCTCAGCCTCCCAAGTAGCTGGGATTACAGGCACATGCCACCACACGTGGCTAATTTTTGTATTTTTAGTAGAGACAGGGTTTCACCATGTTCGTAAGACTGGTCTTGAATTCCTGGCCTCAAGTGATCTACCTGCCTAGCCTTACCAAAGTGCTGAGATTACAGGTGTGATCCACCGTGCCTGGGTAGCTCTTTTATTTTTTATCTCTTGAAGTTCCATTTGGTTCTTTTTTTTTTTTTTTTTAAGACAGGGTCTCACTCTGTTGCCCAGGCTGGAGTGCAGTGGCACAACCTTGGCTTACTGCAACCTCTGCCCCCCGGGTTCAAGCAATTCTTATGCCTCAGCTTCCTGGGTAGCTGGAATTATAGGCATGTGCCAACATGGCTGGCTAATTTTTGTATTTTTAGTGGAGGTGGGGTCTCACCATGTTGACCAGGCTGGTCTCAAGCTCCTGACCTCAAGTGATCCACCTGCCTTGGCCTCCTAAAGTGCTGGGATTACAGGCGTGAGCCACCGCACCTAGCTGGTTTTTAAAAAAATATTTTTCTTTTCTGTCATTAGTATTTTTATTATTATTATTATTTTTTAAAGTTGAGTTTCATCACTGGAACATTTGGATTGTTTCCACTTATGGGATATTATGAATAAAGCTGCTATTCATGCATTTTTTTTCCTGCTAGTAATCTATGATATTGTAAATTAGCCTGAGTGTCCCACTGTTTTTATTCACTCAATTGATAATTGAATGATATGTAAAATAGCAAATATTTATTGAGCTTTATATTTTGCTAGACAGTGTTCTAAATGCCTCCTATGCTCATTTTGTTTAATCTTCATTCCCTCCCTATGAGGTAGGTATTTATATCTCATTTCACTGATGAAGGAATGGCAGCTTAGAGACAGTAACTTGCCTAAGGTGCCACAGCTAGTGGATGCCACAGTGTTAAGTAGAGCAGTGATACGAAGTTGTGTAGGATCTAGCATCTACTCTAGTTTATATAATCCAATAGAACAAATAGTTGACAGTTCTGGGGGTCACTGAGGAAAAGTTATTTGAATGGGAAAAAAAATACCCTGTGAAACAATTGAAGACGTTTTGATGGTTGCTTGCTAATCAGCTGACCAACTGCTAACCAACTATATCAATCTTTCAGCAGGCATTTTCAAGTGAGAACAGCCTTGACTGGAATTCGGTAATAATTTGGACAGTATTTGAGGGTTTAAAAAAGAGCAGCAGGCCAGGTGCAGTGGCTCACAGCTGTAATCCCAGCCCTTTGGGAGGCCAAGGCAGGTGAACCAGTTGAGCCCAAGAGTTTGAGATCATCCTGGGAAGCATGGTGAAAACTTGTCTCTACAAAACATACAAAAATTAGCCAGTCTGGACAACAAAGCAAGCTCCTGTCTCGCGGGTGGGGCGGGGGGCGGGGGGGAAAGCAGAGCTTTCCACTTTTGCTTGGGTTATTATTCAAATCATATGCTCTTCCTGAACTGTTCAAAAGAAGTGTCATATGGATCAGATATTATCTAAGGATGTGTTCATTATGATGTCTGCCTTCAGTCCTGGTTCAGGACTTAAGAAGGTGAGACTCTTCATCTTCTAAAAAAAAATTGATGTTATTAATGTTTATTTCCTTTTTTGAGAAGGTGAATTTATTTTTCTTTATAACTTATGACAAATACATCAAGTGCTTTTGGGATCTCTGATATGAAAGGTTCTGTTGAAATGTCAGGTTATAATTTACCCTACCTTATGAGTTTTCTATTGCTGTGTAAAAAATTACCACAATCTTAGCAGCCTAAAACCACACCCATGTATCATCTCACAGTTCTCTTTTAGTTTCATAGTTCTGCAGGGCAGAGGACCCAGTGGACTGGACTGGGCTCTCTGCTTAGGGTCTCACAAGGCCAAAATCAAGATGTTGACCAGACTGGTATCTCATCTGGAGGCCCTTAGGAAGAATCAACTTCCATGTTCATTCAGGTTGTTGGCAGAATTCAGATCCTTGTGTCTATACATCTGAAAGTGCCATTTCCTTGATACATAGCTGCTCTGGCTTCATCAAATCCTTCTCATGTCAGATCTGACTTCTGCCACCAGCCAAAGACTGCTTTTTAAACAGCTCATGTGTAGAGATTAGGCTCATTGGGATAATCTCTCTCTCTTAAAGTCCGCTGTACCATATAACACAATATAATTCATAGGATTGATACATTATCACAGCCACAGGTCCACCTACAACCTGGATTATACCAGGACAAAAGGTCATTAGGGGTCAGTCTGAGAATTCCATCACAGCTATTAATTTTCATTGTTAAACGTTGTTGTGAAGGTCACATTTTTGGGGCAACAGGCAACTTTTCTACGCTCAGGTCTCATTCTATCCTTCTGATCATCCTTCCTTGAACATAATTCTTTCTTCCTTTGAAACAGTCGGCCTCTTTTTCCTCTTTGTTTGGTAGCAGACTTGTCCTTGACCTCACCCTTTGCTCTTCAAGGAAACTGAATTTGCCTTTTAGGATAGCATTCCCTGAAATCACCTTTGTTTGTGTTCATCTGTTATATAAGAAATATTGTTTGACTGCAGACATTATCACTATCATCCCTGTGCTTCAGTTCCCTAAGCCTGAGTATTTAACGTAGGATTTAGCTGCTCACAGACATTGGCAAGCTATTCTTCATCTGCGTGATCTGCAGATAAGCTGCACCTTATTTTTTCACTCGTTTCTTGCATTAAGATTCAAAGATGTCTCATTGCCTACAAATTCAGGAAGTATATTACAACCCTGTATATCTCTCAATCATTCTTTAGCTAGTAATGCTGCTATAATTCCACTTTATCTCACTGCAGGGTCCAGTAGAAAGCACATCAGTAATGAAAAACAGTAATTCAAAACCATGTGCAGTGGAACATTTGAAGGCTTATAGATCCATCTGAAGCAACAGGGGATTTCTCAGGCTGCTTAGAGAACCTGAATCGGTTATAGCTGCAGAAACTGCATAATTCTGCTCATATTGTAGCGTGAAGGTTTACACTGGGCAGAATGGGTAATGGGTCTGCATCCCCCTAACTCCCTCAGGCAGGATTTTTTTTCTGGTTAGTATTAGTGACTGAAGAAGAAAATGTTTATATAAAAGCTTTAGTGTGTAATTTAGGATTTTTCATGTATAAGGGGAGTTGCAGGATTTGTAGTTAACTTTTGAACTGATTTAGAATGAAGATGGGATAGTTGTCTTTGGTTGTAAGGAAAATTGTAAAACCCCCTGATTTCTGATGTTCAGTAGGAAAGTAAGAAAAGAAAATATTTAAAAGTTTCATATATTGTCCCATTTTGGGGAAGATACTAGTTTTGAACAGGTTTTTGTGTCTTATTGATTCATACACTATTTATTAAATGTCTACTTTATACCAGGTATACGTAACGTATAGGACATATTATGTGCCAACAATGGACTCTGCTGTTAAGGATCCCATACTCTAGGGTGTGGGAAATAGACTTCTTCCAGAAATAGTTGCAGTGTTGTGAGATAAGTGCTACTAGATAAATGCAGTGGGTATCCAGAGGAGAAATTCTGTGGTGGTTGGAGAAGGCTTGATAAGGGAGCTGACAATTGAACAGTCTTGAAGGGACAGGAGTTTGTGCTAGGCAGGCAAATGGGGCAGGGAGCATTGCGCAGAGGAAATGTCACTTGTGAGGTATTCAGGGGAGAGTGAGGAATTTGTTAAGGCTGGTACTTAGAAAGAGGTAGAGTTAGGAAGAGGTAGGAGTTAAAAGTGGAAATGACATGGGTCCCAAGTTGTGAAAGCTCTTGTGTGGGTTAAGGATTTTGAATGTAATATCCTATAGATAGTAAGAAAATAGTTAAGACTGGGCATAGTAGCTCACACCTGTAATCTTAGCACTTTGGGAGGCTGAGGTGGGAGGATCCCTCGAGTCCAAGAGTGTGAAACCAGCCTGGGCAACATAATGAAACTCCATGTCTACAAACAATAAAAAAATTAGCCAGGCATGGTGGTGTGTACCTGTGATCCCAGCTACTTGGGAGGCTGATGTGGGAGAAGGATTGCTTGAGTCCAGAGATAGAGGTTACAGTAGCCATGATTATGACACTGCACTCTAGCCTGGGTGACAGAGCGAGATCCTGTCTCCAAAAGAAAGAAAGAAACAAACTAGTTGAGATTTTAAGCAAGGACTGTGATGAACTTAGCACCGTAGGAAAAAAATTGAAGGCAGTGTGGAGGATGCCTTGAGAGGTAAGGAGTTGGGCACCAAGGCAGGTACCAGTTGGGAGGCTATCAATACTGTCTATTGAAAGAATAGGGTTTGTGGAATATTCAGGAGGGGATGTATTCCAAAGATATTACAGAGTTCTGCTCTAAAGTTGGGATAATAATGGTATTTATGTTACAGTGTTGATATGAAGAGTAAATGAGTTAATAAGTTTAAGGTGTTTGGAGCAGAGCATGGCACATAGTGCCGAATAAGTATTATTGTTGTTATAATTGTTCTAATTATTGCGGTACCAAGTAAGACTTGTAATAATCCCATGGGTTACAAAATGGAGGGGAGGGAAGGAGTGGCATTAAGAAGCAGCAGCAGATCTCTCTTGCGCTATTAACCCATCAGAAATGTGAGAGGGACTAGGGTCTGTCTTTGGGAATAAATGTAGGTTGAGTAAATGCCTTGCTAACGAGTGCTTTCAAGTAACTATGGAGGAATAGTGAAGCTTTTAGAAGCGCAGGCTGAAGGATTCTTTGTGCTCATCTAAGGTAAGTGGGGTGGTGCATCCGTTAGTGAGGGGAGATGCTCTTCACTCGTCTTTAGTGGGTAAAGATCTTTAGACAATGCATGAGAAGTTCTTTTCTCTGGTCAGTATAAAAGCCCATGCTTGAGTATTTGTCCACGTTTTAAGAACCTCTCCACTTTCTTGTAATTATGTATGAATAAATAGAGTTTATAAGCCAGGAGAAACAAAACCCTTTTTTCTAAAGCTTATACAGCTTAACACAGTATTTCATTAATAGCACATAGTGACTTGCAAATCAAAGTCAGCTTTTCTGAACATTCCTAAAGAATAATGGAAATGACTCAGCAGAGCCTGATTTAGCTTCCAGTGCTGCTTTAAAAGGGAGAGCAAAGATGGCATTTGTCTAGTGCTGCACAGTCATGTAAAAAGGAAGAGGGGGAAGCTTATATTTATTCCATACTACTGTGTGCCAGAGACTTCACATGTGTTTCATTTAATCTGCAGAGCAAACCTGAGAAGTATTGTCTGTTTTATAGATGATGAAATTAAGCTTTGTAGCAACTGAGTAACTCACCTAGGGTCATGCTGCTGATAGTTGGCAGAATTTGAACATAGGCCTGTCTGGTTGCGTAGCCAAATGCTCTTTCCATCACTTCGCCGTATTGGAATGACTTCTTTATATGAATGAACTTCATATCACCTGCCCAGAAGCAATTCTACAGGATTTGGCCATAAAAAAAGAAAGAAAATACAACGAGTATAAGGAAAGCATGCATGTTTTCTCTTTTTCTTTGCATAGAATATCAGAAAGTGAATTGGTAGATCCCTCACACATAATCTATTTTGTTAGCAGATAATTATTTAGGTTTTGTGGGAACATGTAAAAATTTTATAGGTCCTTTGACTTATAGGTAAACCAGGCCACCTCCCTTATTTTACAGAGGAGGAAGCCGAGGCTAGAAAAGTGACATGATTTGCCTAATTACAGCTGCTTTGTGACACAGTTGGAATTAGAATCCTAGACTCTCTACTCCGGGTTAAAGGCACAAACCTTTGTTATACCTGGAGTTCCTAAAAGATATATGTGAATATGATTTAAGAATTATTTTTTGTCTCTGGCAATTGGCATGTACCATCAAGGCAGAGGGCTATAAATTATTTACATTCTGGGTGCTACACATTTGGATCAGATTCTTCACTATCATGTAGTGGAGCGTGAGCTTACAGGTCTATGTCTGGAGAGAGGCCTCCCTTCTACTTGCTGACAGCTCTGGCAGTTGCACCTGTGTTATATCCCATCTCATGGAAAGGATGGTTGAGCTTTAAGGAAGCAGAGAATGCTTCATGATGGACTAATCCATACTGCTCTCTACTGGCCTTTTCCCCAAGCTTGATATCTGTAGATTTTATTATGTCTTGTTAGTTGTTCCTACTAATAGTATTATGAGCACTTCTGCCCCAGTCGAGCCCAGGGTGCTGGATTAAAAGTGATACCAGTGAAGGGCCTGTGATGATGTGGTGACTGCTAGTGGTAAATCATGAGCTGCAGTTTGAATGAGAGGGCTAAGGTCCGTGCACCCAGGACTGATGAGTCAGGACATGACCTTGAACTCGGTGAACTGTGAGTTGGGCATGTACATAAGTTTTCTTTAGAGGAAGCTTTTGCATGCATGCATGAGGCTTTATTTAACAAGAAAGAAACTGAGGCTCAGTGGTGGTGTGACTTAGCCATAAAGAAACATGTTTATTTTCATACACAAAACTGCACCAGGAAATTCCTGTTACTTCACCCTTTGCTTCTCCCTGCTGGGTGGAAGGTCAATACCATTAGAACTTTGAGGCGCCAGCCTGGGTGGCCAACCTAATGGAGTAAGATAGTTCCAGCTCCAAGTAATGGCGAACTTGGAGCAGGGCCCAGTGTAATTAAACCCCTGCAGTAAAGAATTTGACGTTGGTTGGTCTTCATTCATCTCAGTGAATGGGCTTGCAGCAGGAATATATATTCCGAGCAAAGAAAAACAGTGGCTCTAGAGATTTATGCTGTTGCCTTGAAGATTGTTTGGTTCCAAATTAAATTTAGATAATTCAGTAAGAGAAAAGTTTTTTCTTGGTAGATGGCATTGTGAGGTAGGGCAGTTTAGAGAGTTTCTCCATTCATTAAAAGACTGTCCAGTGGAGTTACTTGTAAACTATATAGTCTACAGTAGAGTGAAGGATTATTTGAACCCTTATGACTCAAAATTCCAAAAAGGACTTTCGATTGTGTGACCCTTAGGTGTCCTGTCTGTACCTTTTCCTACTCCATTGCCTTCTGTGTGTTTTGTTTCCCAGTACTGGGTGTTTCCTTGGCAAGTAAACTCAAGTTGACTAGAGTGCTAGGCTCCCAAAGGGTAAGGCAGGGAAAGCAAAGCTGTAGAACTTCATTTTTCTAGCGGGGTATTAGGGCAAATTTATGCAAGATAAGGCTGAAGAATAAAGAGAAAGAAAAAGGAAAAAAGAGCAATGGAATGTGAAAGTGACTGAGATAGTAAGCCGGGAATTTTAAACCATTAGGCTGTTTTCCTCCTATGTTTCCTAGTCATTTCCGGGTCTAGAAAGGTACTTATGTGTGCTTTCAGGCCTTTAGAATTGAGTCTGGCTCTACTAGTTAAGTTTTGATTTGGCATGCCAGTGACAGGGCATTTTTTCCCCTCGTTTTTCTCTCTCTAGTCACTGTATTATGTATTTTATATATATTATATATAATGACTATGTATTATATATATGTAAAATATAAAAATATTATATATAATATAAAAATATATATTTTTAGAGGAACTAGGGTAATTTTACCTTTAAAAAGTCTCAACATTGGGCTAGGTGTGGTGGCCCATGCCTGTAATCCCTCACTTTGGGAGGCTGAGGCCAGTGGATCACTTGAGGCCAGGAGTTCAAGACCAGCCTTGTCAACATAGCACAACCCCGTTTCTACAAAAGAAAAAGAAAAAAAGAAGAGCCCAACATCTATAAAAGCTTAAAAACAAATGGTTTCCTCTTTTATTTGTGCTTAGAGTTTTTCTTTTTCTTTTTTTTTTTTTGATACTGAGTTTTGCTCTGTTGCCCAGATAGCAGTGCAGTGGTGCAATGGTGCAATGTTGGCTCACTGCAACCTCTGCCTTCCGGGTTCACGCGATTTTCCTGCCTCAGCCTTCAGAGTAGCTGGGATTACAGGCATGCACCACTAGGCCTGGCTAATTTTTTGTATGTGTAGTAGAGACAGGGTTTCACCATGTTGCCCAGGCTGGTCTCGAACTCCTGACCTCGTGATCCGCCCGCCTCGGCCTCCTAAAGTGCTGAGGTTACAGGGGTGAGCCAGTGCACCAGCCTTGTGCTTAGAGTTTTTCTAAAAAAACTTCAAAATTGTTCAATGTAACACACATCAGAAGACGGTACAGAACAAATGGATGCTTTTGTAACCACCATGCAGGCTGGAGATACAATCTTATCAGCACCTTAGACTTCCTTGTCTTGCCTCTGTCTTCTCCTGAAGGGTAACCACTGTCCCAACTTTTACAGTAATCACATCCTTAGTTTTCTTTAGTTTTATCACCCAAGTGTATTTTCCCAAAGATGCCTTAAAAAACATTTTGGGAAGGGGGCATGTGACAGGCAGAACAATGGCCCTCCAAAGATACTCATATCCTAATCCCATAACCGATGACTATTACCTTTTATGGCAAAAGAGACTTTGAGATGTGATAAAGTTAAGGATATTGAGATGGGTCTTTATAAGAGGGAGTCGGACTGAGCGTGGCGGCTCACACATGTAATCCCAGCACTTTGGGAGGCCGAGGAGTTCAAGATCAGCCTGGCCAACATGGTGAAACCCCATCTCTACAAAATTAGCTGGACGTGGTGGTGGGCGCCTGTAATCCCAGCTACTCGGGAGGCTGAGGCAGGAGAAGAGCTTGAACCCAGGAGGCGGAGGTTGCAGTGAGCCAGGATCTTGCCATTGTACTCCAACCTGGGCAACAGAGCAAGACTCTGTCTAAGAAAAAAAAAAGAGAAAGTCGGAAAGGTCAGAGTCAGAGAAGGAGACGTGACAATTAAAGTGGAGATTGGAGTGATGTGACTCTGAGCCAAGACATTCAGGTAGCCTCTAGAAGCTAGAAAAGTCAAGGAAATGATTTGCCTTGGAGCCCCCTCAAGGAATGCAGCCCTGCTGACTCATGTTAGACTTCTGACCTCCAGAAGATGGTAGGTTAAGTTCGTATTGTTGTAAGCCACAACGTTTGTGGTAATTTGTTATAGCACCAATAGAGAATTTATGCAGGAAGTTGTTTTAAACTCACAGAAAAGTTGAAGAAAAGAGTAGTATCCTTTACTCAGATTCACCTATTGTTAATATTTCACTATTTGTTTTAGTATTCCATTTTTTTTCTTTCTGAACTGCTTTAGAGTGAGTTGCACATGTCATAGCTCTTCAATCCTAAATATTTCAAAATATTTTAATTAAAAATATTGGGGGGAGTTGGGTGGGGTCTTGATATGTTGTCCAGGCTAGTTTTGAATTCCTGGGTTCAAGCTATCTCTCCACCTCAGCCTCCTGAGCAGCTGAGACTATAGGCATGCACCACTGTGTCTGGCAAAATTTTTTTTATGCATAATAGTGTTATAGTTCTCAACCTCAATACATTTAACATTGATAGTTTTATCTAATTTACCATCCACGTTCAAATTTTGTCACTTAATCCAATAATATCCTTTGTAGCATTTTTTCCCCCTCTAGTTTGGGATTCAGTCTAGGATTAGGTGTTGTTTAATTGTCACGTTTCTAGCTTCCTTGAATCTGGAACATTTCCACAGGCTTTCTTTGTCTGCCTTTCTTCTTCTTTTTTTTTTTTTTTTGAGTTAGAGAGTTAGAGTCCCACTCTGCTGTCACCCAGGGTGCAGTGTGGTGTTGTGAGCACCACTGCACCTTGAACTCCTGGGCTCAAGTGATCCTCCCACCCCAGCCTCCTGAGTAGCCAGGATTCCAGGTGCATGGTGCCCCACCGGCTCTTTGTCTTTCTTGACATTGACTTTTTAAATAGAATGCTTCTCACTTTTGATCTGTCTGGCATTTCCTTATGAGTAGACTTAGGTATTCCTGGATGGAGCATTGTGTAAGTGATGATGTGTCCTTCTCAGAGTATACAGTGTCCCTCGCTGGTGATGTTAATTTTGACACCATCCAGTCAGTGTTGATTAATTTCTTTATAGTTACTGTATTTTTACCTTTCAACCAATAAGCAATCTATAAGAGGACATTTTAAGACTATGCAAATATTCTACTCCTCAACAAAATTTCTCCTTAGATTTAACATCCTTTAATGATTCTTGCCAGAATTTTTTTTTTTTTTGAGGCGGAGTTTCGCTCTTGTTTGTTACCCAGGCTGTAGTACAATGGCACGATCTCATCTCACTGCAACCTTTGCCTCCCAGGTTCAAGCAATTCTCCTGCCTCAGCCTCCTGAGTAGCTGGAATTACAGGCGCGTGCCACCATGCCCTGCTAATTTTTGTGTTTTTAGTAGAGACGGGGTTTCACCGTGTTGGCCAGGATGGTCTCAATCTTCTGACCTTGTGATCCCCCTGCCTGGGCCTCCCAGAGTGCTGGGATTACAGGCGTGAGCCACCGCCAGTGAGCTAGCCAGGTGTGGTAGCTTCAGGTGGGAGGCCTGCTTAAGGCCAGGAGTTTGAAACCAGCCTTTGCAACATAATGAGACCCCATTTCTACAAAAATTAAAAAAAAAATTAGCTGAGTTTGGTGATGTGAGCTTGTAGTCCCAGCCACTTGGGAGGCTGAGGAGAGAGGATTGCTTGAGGCCAGGAGTTTGAGGCTGCAGGATTCATGATCCTGCCACTGCACCCCAGCTTGGGTGACAGAGGAGACCTTGTCTTAAAAAAAAAAAAAAACGTAGACACAACTTATTTAACAGCTTCATTAAGGTATAATTTACATACCATAAAATTCATTTATTTTAAGTGTACAATTTAGTGATTTTAAATAAATTTACAGAGTTGTGCAGTCATTACCACAATCCAGCTTTAGAACATTTCCATCACCCTAAAAAGTTCCATTTTGCCTGTTTGCCACCCCGCTCCTCACCACAGGCAACTGTTAACCTGATTTCAGTCTCTTTAGATTTGTCCTTTCTGGACATTTCATATAGATAGAATCATATATAATACATAGTCTTTTGCATCTGGCTTCTTTTGCTTAGCATAATGTTTTGAGGTTTAGCTATACTTTTGCATGTGTTAGTAGTTCATTACTTTTGATTTCCGAATAGTGTTGCATATATGGCTAGCCTCTGTTTTGTTTCTTCATTCACCAGTTGATGGACTTGTGGATTGTTCCTACTCTTTGGCTATTATAAATCATACTGCTGTGAGATTCACGTACACATCTTTAGGTGTACCTTTGTTTTCATTTCGTTGGGTAGAATCCTAGGAGTGAAATGGCTGGGTTTTATTTTTTTCTGTGAATTTTTGTAAATTTATGTTTAATTTTTTGAGTAACTGCCAAACTGTTTTCCAAAGTGGCCGTGCCATTTTACAAATTTCTATTTTTGCAAAGTGGCTGCTCAGTTTTTCCATTGCCTCATCTACACTTGTTATTATCTTTTTGATTATAATAATTCTGATGGGTCTGAGGTAATATCTCATTTTGGTTTTGATTTGCACTTATTTAATGACTAATGATGTTGAGCCTCTTTTCATAAGTTTATTAGCCATTAGTATATCCTCTTTTGGGAAAATATCTGTTCAAATCTTTAGCTTATTTTAAAATTGGATTATGTATCTTTTTATTGTTGAACTTTAAGAATTTCTTATGTTTATATTTATCAGACATAGGACTTGCAAAAGTCTTTCTCCCAAATATTTTTCTCTGTGACTTTTCATTTTCTTGATAGTATCTTTTGAAGTGCAAGTTTTAAATTTTGATTAAGTTCACTTTATCCATATTTTTTCTTTTATGGATTATGCTTTTGGGGTCATATCTAAAAAAAGGCAGATATTGTGTGTGTTTGTGTGTGTGTGTGTGTTTTGTATATAAAAAAACTCAATTATGTTGTTTTTTTTTTCTCTACAAAAAGAAACATGTTTGCCAGGCTGGTCTTGAACTGGTCTATGTTGCCCGGGCTGGTTTTGAACTCCTGGCCTCAAGTGATCCTTCCACTTTGGCTTCCCAAAGTGCTGAGATTTCAGGCATGAGCCACTGTGCCTGGCTAAAAAAGGCAGATGTTAAAACCACTTTCCTTTCATAGAATTATGAGATTCTCTTTATTTTCAGGGCTAATACAGTGGTTAGATCCATTTATTGAGTGAGTTGTGTTGAAATGCATAAGGACTTGCCTCTGGGTGGTGTCCTATGGTCCTAGTCCCCTTTGGGCAACTATTACTAGGAAGGCTATGTATATAATGTTGATCAAAAGTATAGGCTTTGGGGCCCGACTGCCTGGGTTTGAATTTTGACCTCATCTCTTCCTGGCAATGTTACCTTGGGAAAGTGGCTTAATTTCTCAGTGCCTCAGTTTCCTCATCCGTAAAGTATGGATGATAATAGTGCTTCCCTCATAAGATATTTGTCTGTACGTTGCATAGAAAACGTTTGGAGCAGAGCAAGGGCCCAACAAATATACCGTTATTGCTGGGGAGCAATTCTCAGTTGTAGTTTGGGATGGAGTTGTGCATATTAAAATCATTTGAGGGGCTTT
This sequence comes from Mandrillus leucophaeus, assembly GCF_000951045.1. Lineage (NCBI taxonomy): Eukaryota > Metazoa > Chordata > Mammalia > Primates > Cercopithecidae > Mandrillus > Mandrillus leucophaeus. The sequence continues at coordinate 3,631,447 of NW_012104142.1, read as the reverse complement.
GCATGCCTTTTCTAATGTGGCAGGCCATGGGTTAGAGATGCTGGGGTGATAAGCCTTGCACTTAGCCTTCCTTGACACATTTAAAGCTGATTGTTCCTTACAGTCACTTTCATTAAGTGAGGCAATTTGTATTGATGTGTGGAATCGCAAAACTTTCCATCAGATGTAAAAATAGCTCAAGCTCCATTAACACTTAGAAAAGGAAGAATCAACTAACTACTGTTGCCAAGGCAAATATTAGGCAGTAAGCCTTAGGCAAACCAAGAACAGGATGTAAGGTATTCACATTTGATAAAATACGTTTCTCTGCCTTTGGGGCATTTTGTTAGGCCAGACACCTGATTATACAATAAGAACTTGCAATTCAGTGATAGCATTCCTGTTTCGTTCCTGTTGGAATAGAAGAGCTTCAACTTTTTTTTTTCTTGTTTTCATTTGCAGAATGAGATTAATGAAATTTGAGACCTACCTTCCTTTAAAAGGGATCCATGGTCTGATATGGGTATAGTGTCAATAATTTATAAAGAATTCTTATAATTCAACAATAAAAAGACAATTTTTAAATGGGCAAAAGATTTTAGCAGACATTTCTCCAAAGAAGACGTACAAATATCCAAAAAGCACATGAAAAGATGTCATCATCATTGATCATTAGTGAAATGTAAATCAAAACCGCAATGTAATACCACTTTATACCTACTAGGATCGCTATCATTTTTTAAAAAAGGAAGTGTCAGTGAAGATGTGGAGAAACAGGAACCTTCATATACTGCTGCTAGGAGTGTTTGTTAGTTCAGCCAATGTAGAGAATGGTTTGATGGTTTCTCAAAAGTTAAACATAGAATTGCCATGTGACCCAGCAGTTCTACTCCTGTACCCCAAATAACTGAAAGCATATGTCAACACAGAAATTTGTACACAAATGTTTATAGCAGCATTATTCCTAATACCTAAGGTGCAAAAAACCCAAATCTTCATCAGTAGATGAATTAATAAGCACATTTTGGTACATACATACACTAAAATATTATTTAACTCTAAAAAGGAACGAAGCAGTGATAATGCTTCAGCTTGGATGAACCTTGAAAACATCAAGCTAAATGAAAGAAGTTGGTCACAGAGGTCTTATGTTGTATGATTCTTTCTATATAATGTATCCAGAATAGATACATTCAGATAGACAAAAAGCAACTTAGAGGTCACTAGGGGATGGGACATGGAGAAAGAGGAGTGATTATTTAAATGGGTATGAGGGTTGGACATGGTGGCTCACGCCTATATTCCCAGCGCTTTGGGAGGCCGAGGTGGGCAGATCACCTGAGGTCAGTACTTCGAGACCAGCCTGTCCAACATGGTAAAACCCCATCTACAAAAAATCCAAAAATTAGCCAGGAATGGTGGCAGGCGCCTGGAATCGCAGCTACTCAGAAGGCTGAGGCAGGAGAATTGCTTGAATCCATGAGGCAAAGGTTGCAGAGAGCCAAGATTGCACCATTGCACTGTAGCCTGGACGACAGAGCAAGACTCCATCTCAAAAAATAAAAATAAAATAAAAATAAATAAAGTAAATAAATAAATGGGTATGGAATGCTTTTATCAGGTGATAAAGTTTTGCTATTAAAGAATGCTGGTGGTTGCACAACATTGAATACACTAAATATAAATACTGCTGTATTGTATACTTTAAAATGGTTAATTTTATATTATGCAAATTTCACCTCAGTTTTTTAAAAAAGGGATTCATAAGGTGTATTTACTTTTTGTGCTTCCCAGAGCCAAAATTTTTTTTTGGAGACGGTGTCAGTGTCACTGTGTCACCCAGGCTGGAATGCAGTGGCGCGATCTCGGCTCACTGCAACCTCTTCCTCCCAGGTTCAAGCAATTCTCCTGCCTCAGCCTCCTGAGTAGCTGGGATTACAGGCACACACCACCACACCCGGCTAATTTTTGTATTTTTAGTAGAGACAGGGGTTTCACCATGTTGGTCAGTCTGGTCTCGAACTCCTGACCTCAGGTGATCTGCCTGCCTCGGCCTCCCGAAGTGCTGGGATTACAGGTGTAAGCCACCACAGCTGGCCAGAATTTCATTCCTTTTTGAGGCTGAATAATATTCCACTGTGTATATATACCACAGTTTGTTTATCCATTCATCTGTTGATATACATTTGGGTTATTTCCATCTTTTGGCTGTCGTGAGTAGTGCTTCTGGAAACATGCTTATACATGTATTTGAGTCCCTTTTTCAATTCTCTTGGGCATATACCTAGGAGTAGAATTGCTGGTCATATGATAATTCTATGTTTAACTTTTTGAGGAACTGCCAAACTGTTTTTCACAGTGACTGAGTCATTTTACCTTCCTAGCAACAATGTATGTGGGTTCCAATCTCTGCACATCCTGGCCAGCACTTGTCATTTTCCATTACTTTGATTATAGACAGTTTAGTGGGTGTGATATGGTAACTCACAGTGGTTTTGATTTGCATTTCCCTAAGTGACTAATAATGTTCATGTGCTTGTTAGCCAGTTCTGCTTGTTAGCCATTTGTATTTCTGCCTTGGAGAAAAAGTCTATTCAAGTCCTTTTGTCTGTTTTTGTTTTTGTTTCTTTGTTTGTTTTTTGAGACAGAGTCTCACTTTGTCACCCAGGCTGGAGTACAATGGTGTGATCTTGGCTCACAGCAACCTCTGCCTCCTGGGTTTAAGCGATTCTCTTGTCTCAGCCCCCCGAGTATGTGGGATTACAGGCGCCTGCCACCACACCCAGCTAATTTTTATATTTTTAATAGAGATGGCATTTTACCATATTGGTCAGGCTGGTCTTGAACTCCTGACCTCAAGTGATCAGCCTGCCTCAGCCTCCCAAAATGTTGGGATTACAGGCGTGAGCCACCGTGCCTGGCCCCGTTTCCCATTTTAAAATTAGGTTCAACTGGGTTCTGTAGCTCACACCCATAATCCCAGCTATGCAGGAGGCTGAGGCAGGAGGATCACTTGAGCCAGGAGTTTGAGGTTACAGTATGCTGTGATTATGCCACTGCAGTCCAGCCTGGGTGACAGAGCACGACCCAGTCTCTTAAAAAATAAAAAAAAATTGGGCTGGGCGCGGTGACTCACGCCTGTAATCCCAACACTTTGGGAGGCCGAGGAGGGCGGATCATGAGGTCAGGAGATTGAGACCATCCTGGCTAAAACAGTGAAACCCCGTCTCTACTAAAAATACAAAAAAATTAGCTGGGCATAGTGGCGGGCGCCTGTAGTCCCAGCTACTCAGGAGGCGGAGGCAGGAGAATGGCATGAACCCGGGAGGCGGAGTTTGCAATGAGCCAAGATCGTGCCACTGCCCTCCAGCCTGGGCAACAGAGCAAGACTCTGTCTCAAAAATAAATAAATAAATAAATAAAAATAAAAAAATGAAAATATTAGATTGTATATTCGTTGTTGAATTGGAAGAGTTCTTTGTATATTCTGGATACTAGACCCTTATCAGGTAAATTACTTGCAAATATTTCTGCCATTCTGTAGGCTTCTTTTCACTTTCCTGATAGTGTTCTTGATGCACAAAAGTTTTTTAATTTGATGAAGTCCAGTTTATTTCTTTTGTCGTCCATGTTTTTGGTGTCATACCTGAGAATCCATTGCCGAATTCCAGGTCATGATCTATTTTGTGTTAATTTTTTTATATGGTAGAAGGTTGTAGTCTATCTTTATTCTTTTGCATGTGGGTATTCTATTGTTCCAGCATCATTTATTGAGGAGATTGTCTCTATTGAATGGTCTTGCCACCTTGTAGAAAATCACTTGGCTGTAGGTGTGTGGGTGTATTTCTGGGGACTCAATTTTATTCTTGCCATTTGCCTTTGTAAGGGCAGAGTTTCTTGTTTTTCTCCCTTTGATAACAGGATCATGGGGTTGACAGCAGCATTTTCCAGAATCCTAAAAAGCTTCATCTCACTATTGGGATGTTGGTGCTTTTGAGTGAGGAAGAGATCCAGCAGACATGTGAGATGCTGCAGAAGTGTAAAGAGGAATTCATTAAGTGAGTAATCCTCAGGGATGGGGTTGGGTGGTCTACCTGGGCTGGCTTCTTTTTGGTGTTACAGACTTTTTTTTGAACTAGAGGGTGTACGACATGGGAAGGATTCATGCAATTCGATGGAGCCCACTCAGGTAATCTAGGCTAACCTCTCATATCAGAATCTGTAGCCTTAATCACATCTACAGAAGTCTCTTTGCCATGTAAGATAGAATATTTATAAATTCCAGAGAGTGGGACATCAACATCTCTGGGGGTCATTATTCTGTCTACTACAGTAACCCAAACATTATAACACGATTCTCTGGAAAGTCTTCATTATATTTTAGAAACACTGACTTTCTTTTCTTTTTTTTTGAGACAGAGTCTTGCTCTGTCGCCCAGGCTGGAGTGAAGTGGCGCAGTCTTGGCTCACTGCAAGCTCCGGGTTCACGCCATTCTCCTGCCTCAGCCTCCCGAATAGCTGGGACTACAGGCACCCGCCACCACACCCGGCTAATTTTTTGTATTTTTAGTAGAGACGGGATTTCACTGTGTTAGCTAGGATGGTCTTGATCT
>NW_012104142.1:3617060-3626020 GCF_000951045.1 Mandrillus leucophaeus | reverse complement strand
GGAGGCGGAGCTTGCAGTGAGCCGAGATGGCGCCTCTGCACTCAAGCCTGGGCGACAGAGCGAGACTCCATCTCAAAAAAAAAAAAAAAAAAAGAAAAAAAAGAAAAGAAACTGTGTAATACAAACACTTTATGGGCCAGTTATCCTTTTCCACTAATTGTTTTAAAGATAAACTATTTTTCTTGAGCAAGATCATAATCTGATAGGGTTTGCAGTCTCCTATCCTTTCTGAATCTGAGAGAGCAAAAACACTTCTTGTCATGTTCTTTGCTCAGTAACAGACATACCTGTTTTCTTTAGATCTTACCTGAAATGCAAAATAATTTGGTGTTTGTCATTAGATACTTGCCGTTTCCCTTGTATAAAGCAAAACATTATGCTTTATTTTACAAAGTAGGGCAGTTTTACCTGGTTTAAGGATCAATTCTGATACTTTAACTTGTTTCCAGTTTACTTTTTGCTAAACTAAACTGAAAGCTGCTGCATTTCCTTGGCTGCCATTGGGATAATCTTGCTAAGAAAAAATTTAAAGGTAGATAAAATATTTGTTTAGAGAAGTATTTGTTCTTTTTACCTTTTGAAAATCAGGTCACAGGTTTTTAATCACTGAAGCTTTATCCTAAGCTGTGGGAAGATTTAGCTGAGTTCCTCCCTTTTATGTCTCTTGGTGCCTTTTGTGACTAAATGCCAAATCGGAGCCCTTTAAGCATGTCAGAGTTAGTGTGCCTAGGGAATAAAGAGCAGTCTTAATAGTTCCTCAGAATTTTTGACATGACAGTATGAAAACAGTAATTGTAGTTTTTCAAATTCAGCAAAGCTTTTGAAATAGGACAAAGTTACCCTGCCAAAAATCTGCAGTGCATGCAAAAATTTGTTTAAAGATGCTCTTTTTAAAAAGCTGGAAAGATGTGGAACCAGCGAGTAAAATAAAGCAAGCCTCCCCAGCCTTCTTCTAATTTCCCCCGTCACATGCATTTGTTTAAAAAGTAAAAAGTGCAAAACCGATTTACTTCTGAGAAGAGACTACTTCTTAAAAAAACAAAAAGGGTACTTCTGTTAAAGCTCTGGTAAGTAAATCAGTAAATTGGATCATTGAATTTTTTCTTGCTCTTTGACCTTAATCTTTGTGCTTGGTATATACTTAGAAAAAAAAATTGTAAATAATGGCATTTCTAACCTTTTATGGTGTAGTGGTCCCAAATTAAAATATGAAAGGAAAACACTGAAAAATGAACAGACCTGTACATAGTGTGCTGTAGTTTAATTTGATGGTTTTTAAAATTGAAGGATTGAAATAAATGTGGCTATATTGGAATTTGATTTAAACTGTGGTGCTATATGGCTATATTAAAGAAATGAGTAGTTGAGTATTCGTTTTAAATTTGGGGGTAGTTTTTTAATTTGAAGGATGCTATAAGACCAAAACCAGGATTTTTGTTTCAGTTTTTCAGTGAAAGGCTTATGTAGCTCTATAGATTTTGAATGAATTATTCAGTGTTTAGTAAATTCGGAAGCTCCGGCTGTGTCCCTGTTGACTTTTCTTTGTGAGATGTAGGACACAGACCGTGCACTGGCTCTGAGTATGGAGTCTGACAGATGTGCAGCTCTTCTTCAGTCCCAGCAGCACCCTCCTGTGCCTCAGTTTTCCCAGCAGGTCTGACGTCAAACCACAGAAGTTTAAAGGGACTAGAAAGAGGAGAGAAAATACCCATGAACAAACGTTAATGCCTGATTATTGCCTCACGTGGCATCAGTTGGAAAGTAATTTGCTTACTGGTGTCCCAGATGTAATTGTTTGGCCACCAAGACAAAGTGTTTATCGGGCAAACCATTGGATTTCTATCCTGCTCTTTAATCTCCCTCTTGATAAATCTTAGGGGTAGGTTGAAAGAGTTTGTGTTTCTGCTCATAAAGCAGGCTTTGGATCCTGTTTCGTTGTTTCTAACTTTTTTTTGTTCTTAGTACCCCATCTAATTCCAAGTATTTGAGGTAGTTAAGAGGACATGTATACAAAAGAAATGTTACAGTCAGAGATTTAGAAACCATAAGGATGGTGGTATAGGGAGAAAATTCTACCTGAAAATCAAGGTAAGATAGTAATTGTACTTGAGCATTAAAGTTTGGTACTATTTTCTGACACCAGTGCACTTGAACTAAATTACAAAAAGAAGTACACCACTTATTATAGTTCTTGTCTGATAAAAAGCAGTATGACAATTTTTTTTTATAGTTTAAAAAAGTTTTCAGTTGTGGTAAAATACAACATAAAATTTGCCATCATAACCATTTTAAGTGCACAGTTCAGTAGTGTTAAGTACACTCAGGCTGTTGTGCAGCCAACCCCAGTATAACAGTTTTTTCAGGAGAGTAATGTTTTCTGGTTCTCAGTCTGTCAAAAGTTTGTCATGTAAATCTTAATAAAGAATGCTAAATGATGATGGACAGTGTCTTTAACAGGAATTTTGCAGAAGATAAAAACATTGTTCTTATGGGTCTTTCTTCTGTTGACCCTAGAAATTGCAGATGTAACATTAAATATAACCCATTAAAAACATTTTAGTGGGAATCTAAGCCAATGGTGTGATGCTTTCTGGTGATTTAACTATGCAGGGTGAGAGCTTTAGAAATGGTGGGGGATGTATATTTAGTGTGAAACTTTTCTTCAAACAGACTTTTTTTGACTTCACTTTGATAGGATTCAGTGGCAATCTTTCAAATTGAGTTCTTTGGCTAGTGCTTGGAATGGAGATATATTGTGTATTGATTGAAGCTACATACCTCAGATGACAGTTCAGAGCTTGGCTTGTGTTTTGAAATGTTTCACTTGTTATTAGAGGTGGCTATAGGAAGACTTATTATGATCAGGGCTGTAATTTTGCTTAATTAGAAAAAGTATCTGGGCCAGGCGCAGTGACTCAGGCCTGTAACCCAAGCACTTTGGGAGGCCAAGCTGGGAGGATTGCTTCAGCCCAGGAGTTTGAGACCACATTGGGCAACATGGAAAGAAAAGTATCTGCCTAAAATAGTTGAGTTACTAATTTCGTACTGAGAAAAGTTGTGGTCTTATGCAATAATAAGGCCTTGAAGTGTTAAGGGAATCTTTACTATTAGGATTCCTAGGCTACAAAACATCCCCATGACCTGGGTTCAATGTCAAGACAACTTTTTTTCCAGCTGTCTTTCGATTGATCCTAAAATCTCTTTTTTTTTTTTTTTTTTTTGAGACCGAGTCTCATTCTGTCACCCAGGCTGGAGTACAGTGGCGAAATCTCTGCTCACTGCAAGCTCCACCCCCTGGGTTCATGCCATTCTCCTGCCTCAGCCTCCCGAGTAGCTATAGGTGCCCGCCACCACGCCTGGCTAGTTTTTTGTATATTTAGTAGAGACGGGATTTCACCACGTTTCTCCGTGTTAGCCAGAATGGTCTCGATCTCCTGACCTCGTGATCCACCCGCCTTAGCCTCCCAAAGTGCTGGGATTACAGGTGTGAGCCACTGCGTCCGGCCTGATCCTTTTGTTTTTAAGGCAGCACCACATTTTTACTTAATGACAATATAGCATGTATATTATGCTGTTCTTGCATTATTGCTGTAAAGAAATACCAGTGACTGGGTAACTTATAAAGAAAAGAAGTTTAATTGGCTCACAGTTCTGCAGGTTTGCAAGAAGCATGCTTGGCTCCTGGGGAGGCCTCAGGAAGCTTCATTTATGGCAGAAGGTAAAGGGGATCAAGCATGTCACACGGCAAAAGCAGGAACAAGCAACAGAGAGTGGCAGGGGAGGTACCATACACTTTGAAACAAGTAGATTTTGTGCGAACTCAGAGTGAGAGCTCATTTATCACCAAGGGGTGCCCCAAGCCATTGACGAGGTCTGTCCCCATGATCCCAACACTTCCCACTAGGCCCCACCTCCAACATTAGGGATTACAATTCAACAGGAGATTTGTGCAGGGACACATATTCAACTAATATATCAGCCTGTGACCATATTCTTCTCAAAATTGTCCAGAACAGCTTCCCCCTTAAAACGTCCATTTAATGTTTACCAGAGATTTATTGAACACCCATTTTGTATAAGGCATGGTGTCAGATTTTGAGGATATAGATGTGGATAAGATGGAGAAAGTGCCTATCCTCCTGGGGTTTGGAGAAGACTGTGCAGTGAGCTGATTTTTAATTGGGTTTCAGCATGGCACAACAAGGCCTTTTCTGGTTGGAGTACAAGTTTCTTTATTAAGGGGCCCAGGAAGAAAACAGGATGATGGAGCTTTACTTAACACAAAGGTAATACATGTTAACTTTAGGAAAGCCAGTAATTATAGATACACAAAAATAAAATATCACTTGTAATCTTACCACTTAAAAATAATTACCATTAACATTTTGGATACGTATATGTATGTTTTTCCTTTGATGTGTAATTTACTTACAGTAAAAATGCACAGATCTTAGGTGTAGTTGATGAGCTTTGACAAAATGTCTATACCTGTGCAACCTCACCCAAATCAAGACGTGGAACATTGCCATCACCCCATGAGGGTCCCTCATGCCTTTTTCCAGTGACTTCACTTCTCCCAGAAGCAACCTCTGTTCTGATTTCTATTGCATAGATTTGGTTGGTTTGTTTTTTAATGTCCTCAAATAGAATTATTCAGTATATACACTTTTGTTTTGGTTTATTTTGGATATTTTTTAAAATTTTAACTTGTTAATGGATAATACATTTACATAGTTCAAAAATTTAAAGTTGCAAAGGATATGCAGTGTAGTTTCTCTACCACTGAAATTCATCAACCACCTGCTTTCCTCTCTAGAGGCAACCAGTGTGTCACTTTCTCTGTATCCTTCCAGGGATTTTATAGATGTGTAAACAAATATATATAACATATATTTTTTCTTACCTCCATCTTTTGTACAGGTAGCATAGCATGCACATTGTTGTAGACCTTTTTTAAAACTTAGAAATATAATTTATTATATCAGTTTTATATATTATTTTATATCAGTTTTTAATCAGTTTTTTATATCTTTTTATATCAGTACCTAAAAGCTTCCTTAGTCACATGTATAGTTTATTTATTGCTCATAGTATTATAGTTTATCTAATCAGTACCATGTTATTTGACTTTTAGTCTGTTGCCAATCTTTTGATACTCGAAACAAAACTTTATGCCTCATTTAAAACCCTATGCATAGGCCAAGTGCAGTGGCTCACACCCATAACCCCAGCACTTTGGGAGGCCAAGGCAGTCTGATGGCTTCAGCCCAGGAGTTTGAGACCAGCCTGGGCAACATGGCAAAACCCAGTCTCTACTAAAAATACAAAAATTAGCCGGACATGGTGGCACACGTTTGTAATTCCAGCTACTTGGGAGGCTGAGGCATAAGAATTGCTTGAACCTGGGAGGTGGAGGTTGCAGTGAGCCAAGATCACGTCACTGCACTCTAGCCTGAGTGACAGAGTGTGACCCTGTCTCAAAAACAAAAACCCTATGCATAAATTATTTCTCATAAATATGAATCTATTCTTACTGCATCATGCTAAGAGGCACATATTTGTCTGGTTGTTTCTTTTACTGTTAATATTCAGCTTGGTCAGTTGGTTCAGGTGTGGTCATGACCATTGTTTATAGAGCTCCTCTTTAGAGAGGTCACTTTATATTTCCCCCAGCCTTTTGCCCAAGTTTTTAGCAGCCATTGGTGATCATTGTCAAGATCTATTATTATTATTTTTATTATTATTATTATTTTTGAGATGGAGTCTCACTCTGTCGCCCTGGCTGGAGTGCAGTGACATTATCTTGGCTCACTGCAAGCTCCGCCTCCTGGGTTCACACCATTCTCCTGCCTCAGCCTCCCGAGTAGCTGGGACGTCAGGCACCCACCGCCACACCTGGCTATTTTTTTGTATTTTTAGTAGAGATGGGGTTTCACTGTATTAGTCAGGATGGTCTCGATCTCCTGACCTCATGATCCACCTGCCTTGGCCTCCCAAAGTGCTGGGATTATAGGCATGAGCCACCGCGCCCCGCTGAGATCTATTATTTTATCAGGGGTCGCAAGATTCTAATTTCATTGTTCTTTCTGCATTTACTAGTTTTGGAGTTCTTCTGTAAAGGAGAACTTTCTTTATCAACAGTTACACAAGTTGATGTGTAACTGAATTCATAATTGTTTCCTTAGGATGGGCTCCTGGAAATGGAATTGCTTGGGGAAAGGGTTTTTATTGAAGAAGACTTCTCATAAATATTGACAGATTGCTTGTAAAGATGTGATATCAGGCTGAGGGCAGTGGGTCATGCCTGTAATCCCAGTACTTTGGGAGTCCGAGGCGGGAGGATCACCTGAGGATGAGAGTTCAAGACCACCCTGGCCAATATAGTGAGACCCCCATCTCTACTAAAAATACAAAAATTAGCTTGGTGTGGTGGCAAGCACCTGTAGTCCCAGCTACTCAGGAGGCTGAGACAGGAGAATCACTTGAACCTAGGAGGCGGAGGTTGCAATCCGAGATTGTGCCATTGCACTCCAGCCTGGGCGACTAGCAAAACTGTCTCCAAAAAAAAAAAAAAAAGGCCAGGCGAGGTGACTCACACCTATAATCCCAGCACTTTGGGAGGCCGAGGCAGGCAGATCACAAGGTCAGGAGATCGAGACCATCCTGGCTAACATGGTGAAACCCTGTCTCTACTAAAAATACAAAATAATTAGCTGGGCGTCGTGGCGGGTGCCTGTAGGCCTGTAGTCCCAGCTACTTGGGAGGCTGTGGCAGGAGAATGACATGAACCCGGGAGGTGGAGGTTGCAGTAAGCCAGGATCGTGCCACTGCACTCCAGCCTGGGCAATAGAGCGAGACTCCATCTCAAAACAAAACAAACCAACCAAACAAACAAAAAAATAAATAAAGATGTGATATCAGTTTACACCTCCACCTTTGTTATATGAGTGAAACGCTGTTTGTAACTTGTTGAAATAGTAGAGATGGGCACCTGAGAGATGAGCCAAGATAGTAAATGTCTTTATGGATCAGAACTGTCATCTCTTGACTTTCTCTATGAGACCGTGCTATTAAACTGATATTGGGATAAATATAGTGTGACATTGGAAATACTTTCCAGTGTTTTCCAATTTGTGTGCATTGAAAATTTACTAATTTTGAAATTAGAAGGGCAATTAGATAATGTTAGGGAAAAAACACAACTACTGTGTTTTTGTACATATGTAAGTAACATACATATTTGACTATGTATATTAACCATGTTTCAAAATATAATAGCCCTCTTAGCTTAAACAGTTACAGATATCTTAATGCTTTTTCCTTTGCAGTGACATTTCTGGGGGTAAACCCCTAGAAGTGGAGATGGCAGGGATAGAATACATGAATGATGATCCTGGCATGGTGGATGTTCTTTACGCCAAAGTCCATATGAAAGATGGCTCCAACAGGTATGTTTCTGGAATGCTTCTTTGTTTCAATCAAGAGGTACCTAAAATCATCCTCAAAAGTTTGATTAATTTTGATTCCTTTTCTTTGAGTTCTTATTGTAAAGAACATGTTAATTATTTCTCTCTCTTTCTTTCTTTCTTTCTTTTTTTAATAATCTCTTGGAAGAGGAATTTGTTGTAGGAAAAAGTATCATACTTTAAGTCTGACTTTTAGGATGGGGGTCTTACTATGACCAAGCTGATCTCAGCGTCCTGGGGTCCAGGGATCCTTCTGCTTCAGCCTCCCAAGTGGCTGTGACTATAGGTGCGCACCCTGCACCAGGCTAATCTGGTAGGTGCTGAGTTACTTGGGTAACGGGTGTTGATAGTCTTTGTGGAACTCAGTGGTTCCTTTGTGTTTTCCAGGATAAGAGGCAGGAAGGATAGCATTTTAGAATATGAGTTTCAAACGTGATGTAATGCGGTTTTAGTGGATACCAGGACAAAATGGGGATGAAAACTTTACCAACTTCATAGGGTTATTAATCTTAATTTTGGCTGGGCGTGGTGGCTAATGCCTGTAATCCTAGCACTTTGGGAGGCTGAGGTGGGTGGATTGCTTGAGCCCAGGAGTTCAAGACTGGCCTGGGCAACAGAGTGAAAGAAGCTCTCTATAAAAAAAAAAACAAAAAAAAAAACCAAAAACAAAATTAGCCAGACATGATGGTGTACGCCTGTAGTTTTAGCTGCTCGGGAGGCTGAGATGGGAGGATCACCTGAGCCTGAGGAGGTCAAGGCTGCAGTGAGCTGCGATCACACCACTGCACTCCAGCCTGGGCAACAGAGCGAGACCCTGCCTCCAAAAAAAAAAAAAAAAAAAAAAAAATTGGCCGGGTGCAGTGGCTTACGCCTGTAATCCCAGCACTTTGGGAGACTGAGGTGGGTGGATCATGAGTTCAGGAAATCGAATTCACCCTGGCTAACATGGTGAAAACCCATCTCTACTAAAAAAATACAAAAAATTAGCCAGACGTGGTGGCGTGCGCCTGTAGTCCCCGCTACTCAGGAGACTGAGGCAGGAGAATCACTTGAACCAGGGAGGTGGAGGTTGCAGTGAGCCGAGATCGCGCCACTGCACTCCAGCCTGGCAACAGAACGAGACTCCATCTCAAAAAAAAAAAAAAAAAATTAAAAAGATTAAATTACTTAAAATGCTTAAAATAGTGCTTGGCACACGCTTACATTATCAAAACATCAAAAAATGTTTACTTTTTTTTTATTATACTTTTTAAAGTTCTAGGGTACATGTGCACAATGTTCAGGTTTGTTACATATGTATACATGTGCCGTGTTGGTTTGCTGCACCCATTAACTTGTCATTTACATTAGGTATTTCTCCTAATGCTATCCCTCCCCCAACCCCCCACCCCATGACAGACCCTGGTGTGTGATGTTCCCTGCCCTGTGTCCCAAATGTTCTCACTGTTCAATTCCCACCTATGAGTGAGAACACGCAGTGTTTGGTTTTCTGTC
>NW_012104142.1:3614875-3615631 GCF_000951045.1 Mandrillus leucophaeus | reverse complement strand
GAGGCTGAGACTGGAGAGTTGCTTGAGCCCAGGGGTTTGAGGCCAGTCTGAGCAACAGCGAGACCCTGTCTCTTAAAAAAAAAAAAAAAAAAAAAAAAAGAGCGAGTTTAGTAAGGTGATTGACTATAAAATCAGTCTAATAAAATCATTTGGTTTTCTGTATACCAGCAGCAAACAGAAAGCAGCATCATTTAAAGTAAAACACATTTATAGTAGCAACAAAAATTTTAAGGAAATTAGGAATAAATATGACAAAACACATTTAATACCTATTTTTTTTTTTTTTTTCCTGAGACGGAGTCTTACTCTGTCACCCAGGCTGAAGTGCAGTGGCACCATCTCTGCTCACTGCAAGCTTCACCTCCTGGGTTCACGCCATTCTCCTGCCTTGGCCTCCCGAGTATCTGAGACTACAGGTGCCTACCACCACGGCCGGCTTATTTTTTGTATTTTTAGTAGAGGTGGGGTTTCACTGTGTTAGCCAGGATGGTCTCAATCTCCTGACTTCGTGATCCACCCGCCTCAGCCCTCCCAAAGTGCTGGGATTACAGGCGTGAGTCACCGTGCCCAGCCCATTTAATACCTTTTTGCAGGAAATTATAAATAAATTGAGAGACTATATAAATTGTATGCAGGTGTATACTACATGTGTAATGGAAACGAAGTATCAGGAACAGGATGGGGAAGTATTTAAAAGCCACTGCACTCCAGCCTGGGCAACAAGAGTGAAACTCCATCTCAAAAAAAAAAAAAAAA
>NW_012104142.1:3608624-3610181 GCF_000951045.1 Mandrillus leucophaeus | reverse complement strand
GAATCGCCACACTGTCTTCCACAATGGTTGAACTAGTTTACAGTCCCACCAACAGTGTAAAAACGTTCCTGTTTCTCCACATCCTCTCCAGCACCTGTTGTTTCCTGACTTTTTAATGGTCACCATTCTAACTGGTGGGAGATGGTTTCTCATTGTGGTTTTGATTTGTGTTTCTTTGATGGCCAGTGATGATTAGCATTTTTTCATGTGTCTGTTGGCTGCATAAATGTTTTCTTTTGAAAAGTGTTCATATCTTTTGCCCATTTTTTGATGGAGTTGTTTGATTTTTTTCTTGTAAATTTGTCTAAGTTCTTTGTAAATTCTGGGTATTAGCCCTTTGTCAGATGGGTAGATTGCAAAAATTTTCTCTCATTCTGTAGGTTGCAAATGCTTACTCTTTTTAATTTTTGTTATTACCACACCTACGTCCCTCCCAGCGATTCTCAGTCTGCAGTTGAGGCGATTTCTAAGGCTGGCCTTGGCATCCAGAGCCATTTCCAGTGTTAATGTCATTTATTAGTTGAATCGAAGCCTTTGGTGAACAGAGAAGCCCCACATGCATTGGAAATTTGTTTTTGTGTGGTCTTTTTATTTAGGGCAGGGTAGAAGAAGGTTCACACTGAACCAGAAACCTAGAGAAAATCTGATTCTCTAGGCAGGCTCCCACATTTATTTGCTTTATTTGATGGTGAAACGTTATCTCTACTAAAAATACAAAAATTAGCTGGGCATGGTGGCGGGTCCCTGTAATCCCAGCTACTCGGGAGGCTGAAGCAGATAATTGCTTAAACCCAGAAGGCGGAAGTTGCAGTGAGCATAGATCACGGGCGGGCAACAGAGTGAGACTGTTTAAAAAAAAAAAAAAAGAAAAGAAAAGAATGCATTATTAGCAATAGAGAAGGCTATTATATATGATAAAGGGTTCATTTTACCAGGAAGATACAACAGTTCTAAACCTGTATGAGCCTAATAGAACAGCCTCAAAGTAGATTAAGTGAAATTTGTATAGTTAATTTTTTATTAGGGAAAAACTGAGAAATCCTTCATCATAGGAGGAGATTGCAACCTATTTCTCAATTATTGGTAGATCAAGCAGATATAAAGTCAGTAAAGATACAGAATATTTTAACCATGAACAAGTTTCATCTAATAGTCATCTCTGGAATTATATGCCCAGTAATTAGAGAATTCATATTCTTTTCAGGCACATGGAACAGTAGAAAAAAATTGATTACATACTAGATCATAAAGTAAGGCTTAATACATTTTAATGAGTTGGTATCTTACATATTATACTTTCTGACCAGAGATAAAACAAGGTTACCTGCAGTTACCAAGTTATTAGGAAATAATAAGGGAGTTTGAGGCGTGGTGGCATGCATCTGTAATCCCAGCTACTTGAGAGGCTGAGACTGGAGAGTTGCTTGAGCCCAGGGGTTTGAGGCCAGTCTGAGCAACAGCGAGACCCTGTCTCTTAAAAAAAAAAAAAAAAAAAAAAGAGCGAGTTTAGTAAGGTGATTGACTATAAAATCAGTCTAATAAAATCATTTGGTTTTC
>NW_012104142.1:3599190-3604299 GCF_000951045.1 Mandrillus leucophaeus | reverse complement strand
AACTAGAATAGTAGCAATGAGAATCACGTGGTTGCAAGAATAGTGAGATCTGGCCGGGTGCAGTGCCTCACACCTGTAATCCCAGCACTTTGGGAGGCTGAGGTGGACAGATCACCAGAGGTCAGGAGTTCAAGACCAGCCTGGCCGACATGGTGAAACCCCGTCTATATGAAAACCAAAAATTAACCGGGCATGGTGATACATGCCTGTAATCCCAGCTCCTCTGGAGGCTGTGGCAAGAGAATTGTCTGAGCCTGGGAGGTGGAGGTTGCAGTGAGCTGAGATCGCACCACTGCACTCAAGCCTGGGCAACTGAGGAAGACTCTGTCTCTCCAAAAAAAAAAAAAAAAAAATCTGCTGGATTTGGCAATTTTCTGAAAGTAGAGGGTAAGAATAAGATGAATATGAACTCTTATGACTAAGCTGGTTCCTCTCAGGAATGCAAAGATGAATTAGGAACAGAAAATCTAATACTATCCTACTAAATGGGTCAAATTAAAAAATAATATCTAAGTGCATGACTAAAAGACTTTGGATAAAATTTAATATTTTTAAAAACAACTTTCAAAAAATAAAAATAGATATTGTCTAATATGTCTGTTTTAAATTAGCAATCATATTGAACAGTAATATACTAGGTTTATTCCCATTACAATCAGAAAACATGATTGCCTACATTTATCATTAATATTAAACTCATTGTTCTGAAAGTTTTGGCTAATACCCCAGCTACAGAGACAATTTTTAAAAGTACATAGGTGTTGTGTGGGAAAATGTTTTTAAAAGACCAAATGGTCATTATTTGCAAATAAATAGCATTCTACTAAAAATACTTGTAAAAGCTTTAACATTGATAAGCGATCAGTAAAAGGGCTAACAAGCAGTCAGACAAAAGATAAATATCAAAAAATAGTTTAGTACCTACAAACTGGTACCAGGCATTGTACCAGATACCATAAGGGAAACAAAAATGGGTACAATGGCCCTTATCTTAGGGAGCTTAAATCTATTCAATAATTCATCTGTTACAAGGAAGGGTAATTTTAAAAATAGAAGAAAACTAGGTAGATGTTTGTTAAGAGGTATGAGGTCATTGCTGGTAAAAGTATAAATTAATATAAGCTTTCTAGAGAGCATGTTGGCCTTTTACTCCCAGTATTTTGTTTTATATTTCTTAGACTTGCTGATTCTTCCTGTAGAAATTTATCCAATGGAATTAATCAGAAATATGTACAAATATATGGATTTTCATATAATCCCGATTACAGTATTGTATATAACAGTAAATACTGGTGGCAGTCTAAATGTTCATCAACATCAAATTGATGGAAAATAAACTATAGAACATCTGTAGAATAGAGAATACTGTGGGTTGACTAAACATTGTATCTTGGGAAAGTATTCACTGTAGATTACTATGTGTTAAAAAGAGATTACAAAGCAATTTGTATACTGACTTCCCCCCATCTCAAAAGTGGGAAGAGAGAGCAATTAAGTCAGTTAGCCTGGTTACGTAAACAATTTGCCAGTCGTTATTTCTGAATAGCAAGCAATGTTTTTCTTTTAGCTTGTCTGATGTATGTATGTGTGTGTATGTGTGTATATAGTGTATATCTGTATGAACAATTTGATGTTATACTTGGTATACTTGGCCAGGTCCAGGTTAGTAGTAATTAGTGTGTGCTTGTAAGTGGTAGAATTGTGGTTTGACCCCACTCTCTTTGACTGTAAAGCCTGTGCTTATGGGACACAAAGAGGACATTTAAAATAAGTGGATATAGTCTATTCTTTTGAGATGTTTGGTGAAAAGATGAGAGAGGTAATTATGTGTGCATTAAATTCCACAATGGTGCAGCAGCCCAGCATCACTATACATAGTTTGCCATCTTCCTTTCATAGCCAAGCTTCTTTTTACATTGTTTTTGCCTATAAAAATAAAATCTTACAGATGGGTGAAGTGAAAATTAAATAGTTCCTTTTCCCCCTCCTCTGACTCTTGAGTTTTCTTCCCCAGAGCAAATACTGAGAGTCATTGTCTATGCATATAATTTTACGTAAATTAATCACATTACACATGTATTTCTGCAGTTCTTTTCTTGTGAAATATAACCTAGACATTACTTTTATGTTAGTGAATATAGATATTATGAAATACTACTGCATCAGTCTAAGCAATAGCTTGTGTACCATAGGACTTTGCTTAAAAATCTTTCATTTCTCATCATCTTTTGAATTCATAATCCTCAGTCTAGCATTCAAGATTTTCCAGTATGACACCATCTTTGTACTTCAGCTTTATCTCCCACTATCTAGTCCCTGCCCTGGGCCCCAGCCTGCTTCATTATTGGTGGATGATCCTTTGTGTCTTTGTTAATACTGTTTCTTGTGACTGAAATTTCCCTTATATTACTCCTCTTTTGTCCAAATGCTATTTCTCTTTCTGCTTGCCATCCTTTTTTCTTTCTCTTAAATAGACTGTAAGATTTTTGGGGGCAGGGAGTATGCGTTATTCAGCTGCCTTTCATAATGCATGACATAGATGTTCAAAGAACGTTTGTTATTTATTCATTCAACTGATATATAAAAATGCATTGAGTGCAGTTAGCTTCTTATCCTAAGCCCATCCTCCTTGTAACCTATTCTGGTCCTGACCCCGCTACAATCTCTTCAAATTTTAAATTACCCAAACACTCTGTATTGCTTATGTCATTACCAAAATCTACTTTATAGTCTCATATAAAACTAACAAAAAATTTATCTTGGTAGATTGTAGATCTGTTAATAACAAAGACCGTCTTTGCTTAGTTTTTATTCTTGTAGTCACTAGGATAATGTCTGTACACAGTGAGCACTCAGGAAGCATTAATTGGATGGAGCTGAATTAAATTGGGAGGAAAAGTCCACACAAAAGCCTGAAATTTGCACTTTCTAGGCAGTCAGTGATCATTCTGCAGCACAAACTCCTTATCTGTAAAGATGGTCCTGGAATGCTTGAGCTTTGTAGCATTTACAGGCCTTTAAACTAAGAGCTTAGATTTAATGCATTAATAACTGGCTTCTGTTTTCAAATCCAAAGCACTAAGTGATAAAGCTGCTTAAGAATAATTCATTCCTTTTTTCATAGCAACCCTATGTTATTTTTAATTTACTTATTAGGAAGCAAAGGCATAGAGAAACTTTGTGACTTATTCATAAACAGGAAAGGATCAATCAAGTAAGAATTGATCAATGAAGTTAGAAATGGCCGGGCGCGGTGGCTCATGCCTGTAATCCCAGTACTTTGGGAGGCCGAGGTGGGCGGATCACAAGGTCAGGAGATCATCCTGGCTAACACGGTGAAACCCCATCTCTACTAAAAAATACAAAAAATTAGCCAGGAGTGGTGGCAGGCACCTGTAGTCCCAGCTACTCGGGAGGCTGAGGCAGGAGAATCACTTGAACTGGGTAGGCGGAGGTTGTGGTGAGCCAAGATTGTGCCACTGTACTCCAGCCTGGGCAACAGAGTGAGACTATCTAAAAAAAAAAAGTGACATACTGTCAACCTGAAATTTAGTGATTATGTCCAAGTACCCTTAAGCTCTGTTAATAGAATTCCAAAATATTTGCTATCTGTGAATTCATTCATGAATGCATATGAAGACTGTTGAGCACTGATTATGTGCCAATTAGGCATTAGTTTAGGTGCAGAGATAGAACAGTGAATAAGACAAAGAGCCAGTCTTCATGGAGTGCACAGTGAATTGAAAACAGAACAAGTCGGGAGTGGTGGCTCACACCTGTAATCCCAGCACTTTGGGAGGCCGAGGCAGGCAGATCACCTGAGGTCAAGGGATCAACCTGGCCAACATGGCGAAACCCATCTCTGCTAAAAACACAAAAATTAGCTGGGTATGGTGGCGAGTGTCTGTAATCCCAGCTGCTTGGGAGGCAGAGGTTGCAGTGAACCAAGACCGCGCCACTGCACTCCAGCCTAGTTGACAGAGTGACTCTGTCTCAAAAAAAAAAAAAAAAGAGACATAGAGAAAGAAAACAGCACAGGCTGCCTGTAGACTTGGATTCTGGTTCCTCTGTCACTGACTGAGCAACCCAACCTCTCTGCATCATTTCCTCCTGCGTAAAAAGAGCAGGTTACACTAGAACTTTTTAAAGGTCATTAGTCCCTTCAAAGTTTTGAGTCTGTAAATTGTCAGAAATCCTAGTTTTCCAGAAAGACAAAGGTGGAAACTTGATTTCTTTCATGTGGTCTGTTTAGTTTACTTACGCCAGTATTTCATGCTTCGTGTTTCATGTTCAGTTTTATGTAGCTGAACTCCCTGTCTACTTTTTTTCTTTAAGAGAAGAAGGGGGAAAGTGAGGAATTATTCTGTTGTGATTTGTAACTGAGGTGCAATTTGTGGTGCATGGTTATATTCAGACCTAAGTTGTATTTAGAAATATTATGGTTCAGCCAGGCGCAGTGGCTCACACCTGTAATCCCAACACTTTGGGAGGCCGAAGCAGGTGGATCATTTGAGGTCAAGAGTTTGAGACCAGCCTGGGCAACATGGCAAAACCCTGCTCTACTAAAAATACAAAAATTAGCCAGGTGGTAGTGACGCACGCCTGTAATCCCAGCTACTTGGGAGACTGAGGCAGGAGGCTCGCTTGAGCCTGGAAGGCAGAGGGTTGCAGTGAGCCAAAATCGTGCCACTATACTCTAGTCTAGGCGAGAGAGTGAGACCCTGTCTCCAAAAATAAATAAATAAATAAATAAATGGAAGAAGAAATATTATGGTTCTGCGATGGTGTTAATCAGAAACTTTTAAAACTAGTTTACCTGAAAATTTTTTCTGATTAGGTAACCTCACCATCTATAGATATATACTTAACACAAAAAGGTTAAGTGTTTATCTGTGCATGGTGAGGTTATGTTTTCCTTTTTATGCTTTTTGGTACTTTGCATGTATTCTATAATGAGCTTGTATTATTTTTGTAATTGGGGAAAAAGATTAAGATAAGTATATAAGGAAGCACAACATCTCTCTTAACTGGTTTCCAGGCTTTTAGGGTTTTTTTTTTTTTGTTTTTCCTTATGCTTCTTGCTTTTTTTTTTTTTTTTTTTTGAGATGG
>NW_012104142.1:3583967-3599140 GCF_000951045.1 Mandrillus leucophaeus | reverse complement strand
GGCTGGAGTGCAGTGGCGCAATCTTGGCTCAGTGCAACCTTGACCTCCCGTGTTCAAGCTATTCTCCTGCCTCAGCCTCCCAAGTAGCTGGGATTACAGGCATGCACCACCACACCCAGCTAATTTTTTGTATCTTTAGTAGAGATGGGGTTTCACCATGTTGGCCAGGCTGGTCTCAAACTCCTGACCTTGTGATCCGCACACCTCAGCCTCCCAAAGTGCTGGGATTACAGGTGTGAGCCACTGCGCCTGGCCTGTTTCTTGCTTCTCAAAAACTGTCATTGATGACCTGGCATGGTGGCTCACACCTGTCGTCCCAGCACTTTGGGAGGCCAAAGAAGGAAGATCGCTTGAGGCCAGGAGTTCAAGACCCGCTTGAGCAATATAGCGATACCCCGTCTCTACAAAAAGTTTAAAAAAAAAATTAGCTGGGCATGGTGGCATGCGCTTGTAGTCCCAACAACTTGGGAGGCTGAGGCAGGAGGATAGCTTGACCCCAGGAGTTCAAGGCTGCAGTGAGCTGTGATTGTGCCATTGCACTCCAGCCTGGGCAGCAGAGTGAGATCATGTCTCTTAAAAAAAGAAAAACAAGAACAACAGCAAAAACCAACCGTCGGTTTCCTATGGCCTACCAAATAAGAGTCCAATCCTGCCTGACCCATGGGGCCTTCATAGCTTGGCTTCAGCCTGCCCTTCCCTTTCTACAGATTTTCTCCAGTCCTTGAATGGATTGTATTCTTTAACATTCAATCTCTCAATTACTCAGGACAAAAATTCTTCTGGAATCACCTTCACTTCTTTGACTCCCTTATACCAGGGAATCTCACTTCTCACCACTTCCAGTGCCACTGTCCCAGCCACCTGCATGATTGCCACAGCCTCCTAGCTGCCTTCCTGGTTCTATCCTGCCTCCACTGCTATCTGTCCTCCACACAGCAGCCAGATGATGTCAGTCTTCTGCTAAACACCCTCCAAAAGCTCCCACCTCACTCTGTAACTACTAAAGTCCTTCCACGGGCCTGAGAGCTTCAGGTAACCTGGTCACATCGCTCTGACCTCGTCACTTCTCTCTTCCTAATTTCACTGAAGTTTCACTACTGGCATCCTTTCTGTTCCTCAGTCCTCCTGTGCATATGCCTATCTCAGATATGTGTATTTGCTCTTTCCTCTCTCTAGAATGCTTTTCCCTCAGGTCTCTGTCAAATGTCATTTTATCAGGGAGACCCTTCCTAATCACTCTACCTAACATAGTGCACCTATGTTAGCTGCACTATGGTCAGCAGAGTGAGATCACACTCTACTCCCTCTCTGCCGTTTCACCTCCTTCAAGGCACATGGCACCCCGAGGTGCGCGTGTGTGTTTGTTCATTCCTCCTACCGGAATGTGAGCTGCACAAGAGTGGGGCTTGTTTTGTTCACTGCTGTGTTCCTATCACCTATGACCACACCATCCTTTGAGGTCTTGTTCTGTCCATTTACCCTATTGCCTGGTTTCCTTTTCTTTCTCTGTTGGATAATTTCTTGTCAGTAAGCATTTTCAATGTTTTCTCCTCATTGAAAACACACACAGCCCTCACTCAAGTCCTATCTTCAGATTCCCCAGGTATTCGTTTCTCTCCTTCCTTTCAAGTTTCTGGACAGAGTAATGTGCGCTTCCTGCCTTCCCTCCTCTCTGGCTCCTCCCTTGGTCCTCCGTCACAAGATTTCTATCCCCAGTGTGCCAGCAAAACTGCTCTGATAGAGGGCTCTAATTGTGAGAAACAAGGAGGCATAGTTTTGCTTTTTTTCTTTTCTCGAGTATTGTACTGTATGGTTATTCCTTTTTTCCCTGTTGTAATTCCCATTTCAGCGTCTCTGAAGTCTTCCTGCTCTTATTTCCTCATCCTTATCGGTTGTCTTTGCTGATTCCCAGGTGGCTGGGACAGTGGCACTGGAAGTGGTGAAGTGAGATTCCCTGGTATAAGGGAGTCAAAGAAGTGAAGGTGATTCTAAAAGGATGTTTGTCCTAAGTAATTGAGAGATTCAGTATCAAAGAACGCAATCCATTCAGGGACTGGAGAAAATCTGTAGAAAGGGAAGGGCAGCGATGAAACAGAAAGGCAGGCTGGAGCCAAGCTGTGAAGGCCACGTGGGTCAGGCAGGATTGGACTCTTACTTGGAAGGCCATGGGAAACTGAGGGTTGTTCTTTGTTGTTGTTGTTTTTCTTTTCTTTTCTTTTTTTTTTGAGACGGGGTCTCCCTCTGTTGCCCAGGCTGGAGTGCACTGGCAAGATCTCGGCTCACTGCAAGCTCCGCCTCCCGGGTTCACGCTATTCTCCTGCCTTAGCCTCCTGAGTAGCTGGGACTACAGGTGCCCGCCACCGCGCCCGGCTAATTTTTTGTATTTTTTTTTAGTAGAGACGGGGTTTCACCGTGGTCTCGATCTCCTGACCTTGTGATCCGCCCGGCTCGGCCTCCCAAAGTGCTGGAATTACAGGCTTGAGCCACCGTGCCCGGCCTTGTTTTTCTTTTTTTTAAGAGACATGATCTCACTCTGCTGCCCAGGCTGGAGTGCAGTGGTACAATCACAGCTCACTGCAGCCTTGAACTCCTGGGGTCAAGCTATCCTTCTGCCTCAGCCTCCTGAGGACTGGGACTACAAGTGCATGCCACCATGCCCAGTTGATTTTTAAAAAATTTTTTGTAGAGACGAGGTATTGCTATATTGCTCAAGTGGATCTTGAACTCCTGGCCTCAAATGATCTTCCCTCTTTGGCCTCCCAAAGTGCTGGGATGACAGGTGTGAGCCACCATGCACATGCCACTACCACCCAGCTAAGTTTTGTATTTTTAGTAGAGATGGGGTTTCGCCATGTTAAAAGCATCTATCCCATGCTTTTAACTACTGTTGCTACACTGACAACTCCCAATCTGTCATTTGCCTAGATTTTTTCCTGGGCTCCAGGCCTGTATTTCCATCTCTTTTCCTGGACATGTCCTACTTGCATCCCGTGCCACATGTGCAAAATCCTGCACAGTATTAACCTCCTCCCCGAGATGACACAGCAGAACAATAAGCAGTTGCTTCCCCACAGCCTCCCACCTTGGTTAGTGAGCCACCTGGTCATTTTAGGCAACACTTGGGAGTCATTCTCAACCACTTCCTCTCCCTTAACACAGCCAGATCCGAATGGGCACCAGCTTCTCTCTCACATAGCTCTTGTGAACCCATTCCCTTGTCTCAGTTCTCACTGCCCCACCATAGTTTAGTCAGGGTGTCCAAACTTTTGGTTTCCCTGGGCCACATTGGAAGAAGAAGGAATTGTCTTGGGACACACATAAAATACACTAACACTAATGATAGCTGATGAGCTAAAAAAAAAAAATCACACAAAAAAACTTATAATGTTGTAAGAAAGTTTACGAACTTCTTTTGGGCCGTATTCAAAGCCGTCCTAGGCCACGGGTTGGACAAGCTTGGTTTAGGTCTTTATCATCCCCTCCTCACCCCCTTTATTTTACAGATGGGATCTTGCTCTGTCGCCCAGGCTGGAGTGCAGTGGTGCAATCATGGCTTAATGCAGGCTTAAACTCCTGGGCTCAAGCAGTCCTCTTGCTTCAGCCTCCTGGTAGCTAGGACTGTAGGCACATGCCACCATGGGTGGGTAATTTTTAAAAATGTTTTGTAGAGACACAGTCTCACTATATTGTCTAGGCTGGTCTCAGACCCCTGCCCCAAGCAATCCTTGCACCTCAGCTTCCTAAAGTTCTGGGATTACAGGTGTGAGCCACCATGCCTGTCCCCATTTCCCCCTTTATAGTACAGTCTTTAGGAATATGGACTCTGAAGCCAGACTGCATACATTCTAATTTTGTTTTTCTTTTTTGTTTTGTTTTGAGGTGGAGTCTCACTCTGTCACGCAGGCTGAAGTGTGGTGGCACAGTCTCGGCTCACTGCAACCTCTACCTCCTGGATTCAAGCAATCCTCCTGCTTCAGCCTCCCAGGCAACTGGGATTACAAGCATGTGCCACCACGCCCAGCTAATTTTTGTATTTTAGTAGAGACGGGGTTTCACCATGTTGGCCAGGCTGGTCTCGGACTCCTGACCTCAAGTGATCTGCCTGCCTCAGCCTCCCAAAGTGCTGGGATCACAGGCATGAGCCACTGCACCTGGCCTCTTCTAATTTTGGATTTGCTACTTAGTTTTTGTCACTTAGTTTTGTGAACTTGGTCAAGTTTTGTAGCTTCTCTGTGCCTTGGCTTCTGTATTGGTAAATAGGGATAATAATTGGTTATAAGGATTAAATGATTTAACAGATAAAAAGTGCTTAGAACAGTGCCTGATACATCATGGTGATGTTGACTGTTGAAATAGCCACCTAGCTGACTGACCTCTGTAGCTGTTCCTCTTCTAAAGCCTTTCCCACTCTGCTATTGAGTCAGCTTTCAAAAATGGACATCAGACCACATTATTCCCTTTTGAAAGTCTTTCTGTGGCTTCCCTAATCTGACCACTACTTATAGACTTAGCTCATCTCCATTGTCCCTTTTCTCTCACTCTCTGTCATAGCTGTACTGTAAATAGTTGACAGTTTTTTGAATATGCTGTGATTTTGCATGCCTTGGCATCTTTGCACATGCTATTTATTCTTCTACTTGAAGTGCCCCTTCTTCCCTGGTGTTATTTGCAAATCTTTTAATGATCGTTCCAGACTATGTCTAAACCTCCTGTGGAAACCTGGCCCTCTCCATGTAGAGCTGATCACTCCCTTCACATTCACCGTAATATATTGCCATCATTTATTTCTACTATCTGTTAAGCAAACAAGACTGAGCTTTAGCTCCCTGATGGTGGGAGATGAGTCTCTTCTTCTTCCTCTTGTGATGCAGGGCTTTGTATAGTGATGAGCACAGAGCAGAGGCTCCATAAACATTGTTGAATTAGTAGTCGCATGTTCGGAAGTTTACTAAGATTTCTGCACTACTTTTCTCCAATTTCTCCAGGCTGCAAGAATTAGTTGATCGAGTGCTGGAACGTTTTCAGGCATCTGGACTAATAGTGAAAGAGTGGAATAGTGTGAAACTGCATGCTACAGTTATGAATACACTATTCAGGAAAGACCCCAATGGTAAGTCCCCCAGAGAACTGTAGCACAGTTTGTGATCAGTGGCCTTGTGGCATCTCTGAGGTTTACACAGAATGGGCTATCAAAGAATCTCTGATATACTTCTTTTTAGACCTCTTAGCTTATTCTGATGAGCATAGTAGAGGTGGGCAAGAACATATATAGCATGGGACTGTGGCTTCCAGATCTTTTATTTCTGTCACACATAGGATTGCCCATATTTAGCAAATAAAAATATAGGACGCTTCAGTACATTTTATATAAACAGTGAATAAGTTTTTGGCATAAGTATGTCGCATGTAATACTTGGTGGCTATTTTTTTTTTTTTAAAGAGAGAAAGGAAGGTGAGCTAGTAAAAGTAAATGTTAAGTCAGTGTTTCTCAACTGGGGGTGATTTTGCCCCCAGCTAACATTTGGCATTGTCTGGAGACATTTTTGGTTATCATAGTTAGGGATTTGGAGATGGGTTGCTGCTGGCACCTAGTGGGTGCTGTCTAACACTCTACAATGCGTGGGATGGTCGCCCACGACAAAGAATTATTCTTCCCAAAATGTCATAGCACAGAGGTTGAGAAACCTTGTGTTAAAATAATAATGTTTTTCTTCATGGACTCTGAGCCTTTTTATAAAAGTGCCTTGTTTTAATTCTTGATTTGGGATAGGTGTTTATTTCAAAAAGAAGTTTTCTTTTCTTCCTGTCCATATCTCCAAAGTGAAAGCTTCTCTAGTACTTTCAGCATCTGATCAGGAGTCACACATTCAAGCCATATGAAACTCTTCCTTCCAAGATTCGTGGTTCAAAATACACTAGCACCAAGATCACATATTCTGGTTTCATTTCCTTTCTTGGGCCCGACCTTGGTTTTAGAAAATCTAGGTGGGGTCCAGGCATGGTGGATCACGCCTGTAATCCCAGCACTTTGGAAGGCTGAGGTGGGTGGATCACTTGAGTTCAGGAGTTCAAAACCAGCCTGGCCAACAAGGTGAAACCCCGTCTCTACTAAAAATACAAAAATTAGCTGGGTGTGGTGACACATGCCTGTGATCCCAGCTACTTGGGAGGTTGAGGCAGGACAATCGCTTGAACCTGGGAGGCGGAGGTTACAGTGAGCCAAGATCGCACCACTGCACTCCAGCCTGGTGACAGAGCAAGACTCTTTCTCAAAAAAAAAAAAGAAAAAAATCTAGAGGAGAAGAGAACTCCATCAGGACTTGAACCGTTGACTATTTGTAGGTTTTTAGTTAGGACAATTTGTGTGTCCCTTTTAGTTAAAGTACGTCTTTTAATTTCTCTCAGATATGTACCAAAGATCCCAACTGGAAATCATTTGATATTAACCCAGTTTGGTTAGAGCCATGGTAGGACCAAGAAATACATAGCTATCTAGTTATTAGTTCTAAAATGTTACTATTTTGTGATATCATATTGAATTTTATTTAAGACTTATGAATAAATCTCTATTTTACTTTTGAGAACACTGAGATTAAAAGAGCTTCAAGTAACTCAGTCAAAGCCTATATATTCTTGTTTGGGTAGGTGATAGAATAATCCAAAACTTTGAACTTGTTCCAGTTGAGTGTGTGTGTGTATGTATATGTGTGTGTGTGTATATATATATAAAATATATATATTATATATAATATATATATATAATACATATATATACTTTTTTTTTTTTTTTGAGATGGAATCTCGCTGTGTCGCCCAGGCTGAAGTGTACAGTGGCGCGATCTCGGCTCACTGCAACCTCTACCCCCTGGGTTCAAGCAGTTCTTCTGCCTCAGCCTCCTGAGTAGCTGGGATTACAGGCGCCTGCCACCGCGCCCAGCTAAGTTTTGTATTTTTTATAGAGACAGGGTTTCACCATCTTGGCCAGGCTGGTCTTGAACTCCTGACCTCGTGATCCACCTGCCTTGGCCTCTCAAAGTGGTGGGATTACAAGCATGAGCCACTGTGCCCGGCCAAGTTGAGCATATTTCTTTCCTTCGGGGAGTAGTACTACAGAAAGTAGGAATATTTTAGGTATCTATGTATTATAATGTAGCTTGTCCAGTAGAAACATATAACTAGGTTTGTGCTGTTTGTTTTATTCTGGACAGTATATTTTAATTTTGGAAAACAAATTGAGAATCCCCTGAGGTGATGTGCATTTTAACATTACTATGTAATGGCAGAGTTTCAGAACTCTGGAGTATACCCTAAATTTATTGTTTCAGAAGACATATGGTATTAAGAAAACTGTCTGTGATGATTGAAGTATTCTGTATCTGTAATGTCCAATATGGTAGCCACTAGACACATGTGGTTACTGAGCACTTGAAAGGTGGCTAGTGAGACTGTGAAAGTGAACTTTTATTTTTAATTTTAATTAAAATTTATAGAGCCACATCTGGATAGGGGCCTCTGTTTTGGGTGTTGCAGGTATAGACAGTATTTTATTAGACATTTGTTAGCTATCAGTACATTTTCCATTTGTCTTAGTCTTTAAATATTTGTTCAGAGCTCTTAAAACTACATCATGGTCCATTATTAACTAATCTCTTAACACAGAAAGAGTTCATATATGTAGGAATCTGTATATTCTAAGTTGTGTGGATCCAGGTTTATATTCAGTTAGCACTAGAGCTTTATATAAGAGAGTGTTGTGTGTTCACAGTCTAGTTATCCCTCTGTTTGCAGATTTTCAAAATATAATCGCTTTATTGAGATATAATTCACATACTATACAATTTACTCTCTTGATATATATATATATATATATATAATTTAGTGGTTTTTAGTCTGATTAAAGTTGTATAGCCATCACCACAATCAGTTCTAGAACATTTTCATTACCCTAAAATGAAACCCCATACCCATTGGCAGTCACTTTCCATTTCTTCCTACCCCTCTTACTCTGCCCTCCCCTGACCTCCACCAAGCCTTAGGCACCACCTGCCTACTTTATGTCTCTATAGAGCTGTCTGTTTTGGACATTTCATATAAACAGAATCATGCAGTATGTGATCTTTTGAGGCTGGCTGCTTTCACGTAGCATAATATTTTCAAGGCTCATCCATGTTATAATATAGCAGTACTTCATTCCTTTTTTGTTTTCTGTGTGGGTTTTTTTTTTTTTTTTTTTTTTGAGACAAGGTCTCTGTTGCCCAGGCTGGAGTGTAGTAGAGTGATCTTGGCTCTCTGCAACCTCCACCTCCCACACTCAAATGATTCTCCCACCTCAGCGTCCAGAGTAGTTGCGACTACAGGCGCATGCCACTACACCCAGCTAATTTTTAAACTTTTTCTTCTTTTTTTCCCAAGATGGAGTTTCACTCTTGTTGCCCAGGCTGGAGTACAATGGGAAAATCTTGGCTCACTGCAACCTCTGCCTCCCCAGGTTCAGGCGATTCTCTTGCCTCGGCCTCCCGAGTAGCTGGGATTACAGGCGTGCGCCACCATGCCCGGCTAATTTTTGCATTTTTAGTAGAGACGGGGTTTCACCATGTTGATCAGGCTGGTCTCCAACTGCTGACCTAAGGTGATCCGCCCGCCTCAGCCTTCCAAAGTGCTGGGATTATAGGCGTGATCCACCACACCTGGCCTAACCTTTTTTTTTTTTTGTAGTGACAAGGTCTCACTATATTGCTCAGGTTGGTTCCAAACTCCTGGGATCAAGTGATCCTTCTACCTCAGCCTCCCAAAGTGTTGGGATTACAGACGTGAGCCACCATGCCTGGTGCTTCATTTTTTTATGGCCGAATAATATTCCATTGTATGGATATGCCACATTTTATGTATCCATTCATCAATTGTTGAACATTTATGTTGTTTCCACTTTTGATATTTATTTAGTATTAATGTATTTGTTGTTCTTTTGCAACTTCACACATTCCCTTTCTCCTAATTTTAAGTTGTGAAACATGCATGGCATTGGGATCTTTGATTAAGAGCATTCTTCTCTTTAGAGAAATAGTTCCATAGTTACGCATGTGCAACTCCAGTGGGCTAGCTGAAATGTATTATGTATTCTGTTCATGGAGTTTTTAAAACTCTAGATATATTTGATCAATTCTGGCCTAGTACTCTCCTTACTTATATAAGTAAAATAATGTACTTAAAGGTGGAAATAAGTATTTTTGAAGGTCTGTCAGTGGGTAGGAAATGATTAATATTTCTGAAAATATTCTGAGTTAATTCTTGAGGATGCTTTGAATTTTTTGTGCTCTGGACTCTCCTGTATTGAATTTTTACTTGAAAAGGACATGAAGTGATGTTACATTTTTTTTCTTTCCTGTTTCCCTCTCCTTTGATATTCTTTTTGTTGCCAACGTTTAAGGATGTCTTTTGAGATATGCAACCCAAATTAACTCAAGAAGCTAGAGCACAGCTTGGTTTAGGCTAAGGTCATAGATTTGCTGCATTTCTGTGTAGAATGTCTGTCAGGATACCTTTGATTGCAACTAAAGGGCTCTTTTTCCTTTGGGGGAAGTCCTTAAATCAACCGAGAGCATGAGTGCCAGCAGTTTTGACTAGCTAATGTGTGAACCCTTATGTGTTTTTACATATTTAAAATTATATGCCACTTTTCTTGGATCTATAGAACGTAAGGAACCTTTGAAGATCACTTAGTCCTACCTCTCACTTTGTCAGTGAGGAACTAAGGTCCACAATGGAGACGTAATTTGCCTAATAATGTAGCTAGTTGCATAGTTAGGAATATATAGTGAGTGCCTGGAGAATGTCAAATGAATAGATTAATGAATAAATGTATATTGAATGAATCATTGACAGAACTGAGACTAGAAGCCAGGTCTCTTGATTCATGGCCTGACATTTTTCCTCTGCATTATGCCACTTTCCAGGTAGTACGTGAAAATTTTGCTAGTTGTACCTATGTACTTATAGAAGTCCAAGAGAAAACAACCAACCAATCTGAGCTTCTAACATTATCTTTGGAATATTTACAGCTGAAGGCAGGTACAATCTCTACACAGCGGATGGCAAATATATCTTCAAGGAAAGAGAATCATTTGATGGCCGAAATATTTTAAAGGTCAGTATGAAGCAGAGTGAATTGGAAATCCTTTGGCACATGTCCTAAATAAAGGAGGAAAAGGAATAGTTCTCCTTTTAACAATAGAGTATATTTTTTCATACTACTTCATACTTTTTCTCATACTTGTTTTTTTTAATTATCTAAAGGGAAAGAGAGGAAAAGTAGATGGTCCCCTTAAGGTTTTGGCACTTCTAGAGTATTTGAAATTGGTGGTTTGTTTGTTTATTTATCTGAGACTGTCTCGCTCTGTTGCTAAGGCTGGAGTGCAGTGGTGCAAACACGGCTCACTGGAGC
The DNA here is from genome assembly GCF_000951045.1 of Mandrillus leucophaeus. NCBI lineage: Eukaryota > Metazoa > Chordata > Mammalia > Primates > Cercopithecidae > Mandrillus > Mandrillus leucophaeus. The sequence goes on along the minus strand of NW_012104142.1, from coordinate 3,588,699 downwards.
CTTGACCTCCTGAGCTCAAGTGATCCTACCACCTCTGTCTCTCAAAGTGCTGGAATTACAGGTGTGAGCCTCTGCACCCTGCCTGAAATTAGTGATATAAGAAACACTTAGCAAAAAAAAAAAAAAAAAAAAAAAAAATCCTTAGGTATGCTTGGATTCATAGAAATAAGTTGATTTCAACCGAAGTTTTACTCTGTACTTACCTCTAGAGGTTTGAGCTTGTATTTTTTAAAGTGGAAAATAATTATTTGTCTTGTTTAGTAGATTTTTCTCTTTACCCACAAAGTCAATCTCTGTACTGGCTTTATAATCCATTTTTACTTAGAAACAGCCTATGTCTTAAAAAGTAGATGGTCCATTTTTGACTGTGGAAGCTTTGCCTTTCTGAGTGTTGAATTAATCTATGAAATGAAAGTAAAGGGGTTCTTCAAGATTACATTTATCTTTCTCCAACAGACTACCCTTCTGTAATTTTCGTGATTTATGCCTTCTCTATCAGGTTAACATGCCATTGTTCCTCTGGACAAAGAGAAACATAAGTTGATACTAATGGAGAGGTTTTCAATTCTTCTTTTCACTTGCTCTGTAAGGGTTTAGGTCATTTTCAAGGCTTTGGGTGTTTTGCTGAGATGAAGGAGGGAGTATATAATAACATCAGAATAAGCTTTAGCTTTAGAAATGCTTTTACTTTTTCTTCCCTATCTCACCCTCCATTCCCTTATCTTGTCGCTTTACAGTTTTTTTTGCCAAATGCCTAATGTGGCCCCATTGCCTTAATTAATGACATCACTCTTCAACAGCTGTGACTGCTTACCATGGAGCCCAATAGGGCAGTGCCAGCCATCGACTCAGACAGGCATTCCCGCACCCGCATTGCAGAGCTATGCCGAGTCCTTCCTTTCCTTGATATATTTTCTCTTTTTGAGTAGTTTTCTTGTTTTTGAGGTAGCTCTGGGTTTGAGTGGCAGGCTGCTAATGAATTCAGTTGTAGTTAACTTGACTGTTTTTTCCAGGCTACAGCTTCGGTGTGATATGAATCTTTCTCCTCCTTTATCTCCCTTCTTTGGGGATTTTCCAGTATCACAATGAATTACTTTGCTTTTTGTTATTGTTAATTTGGTTAAGAAAGAAAATAGACTGAATGGGGAAAGAAATCTGTAGGAATGGCTCAAAGCCAACTGGGTTTTCTGGAGTTAAAACTGAAGCCTTGTGTGTCGGTACAAGTCAGGTGTGAGGTGCTTTGACATCTGTAAGAGTGGGGTGATGGCAGAGAGCCTGTTGGGTGGCCGTATGAGCAGTGTGGAGCTCTTACCTTGGTATAGAATTTCTCTCATTCTGGGAAGTAAGTTTTCCATTTAACTATGCTTTTTCCTGAAATCTTCTGAACCACCCCAGTGATGATATGAACGTAGCTCCCTCTAGTGTTGACAAGGACTTGCTATATCAGTAATACCCTTATTAATTCAAGCCAAATTACTTTTAGACCTGGACCTAGCTAGGTTCTTGGAGACCATTTAGTCCAATTCCCCACTTTAATCTCTGACACAAAATCTATTAAGGTAGGGCTGGGCGCGGTGGCCCATGCTTGTAATCCCAGCACTTTGGGAGGCCAAGGTGGGTGGATCACAAGGTCAGGAGTTCAAGACCAGCCTGGCCAACACAGTGAAATCTCATCTCTACTAAGAATACAAAAATTAGCCGGGCATGGTGGTGGGCACCTGTAATCCCAGCTACTCAGGAGGCTGAGGCAGGGGAATTGCATGAATCCGGGAGGCAGAGGTTGCAGTGAGCCAAGATCGGGCCACTGCACTCCAGCCTGGGCAACAGAGCTAGACTCCACCTCAAAAAAAAAAAAAAAAATCTACTAAGGTAAAGTGACTTGCCAGAGGTACTGCTAGTTAGTAGCAGAGTCTGAATCAGAACAGAAAGACTCAAAACTCACAAATTGAGCATTGTGTTCTGCTGCCTCCCATAAAGATGCGCAGTGTTTAGGTAGAGAACATTAGGTATTTGAAGTTGGGTCTATCTGCCTGAACTGGGATAATGGCCAATTAAAGTTTGTTTCATAAATGGTGGGGCAGTGAGTGTGCCAATTAGTCTAAAACCATAGCTAGTTAATAATTAGATTCTTGTATTGAACATGATATCAACACTAACCGAAATACGTACTGACTGTATACCATCTGCCAGACTATGTGCCCTAAAGATGAAACCGTCTTTGTGATACAATGCCTGCCTTCTAGGAGCTTCCAGTCCTTGAGGGGTACAGCTAGTTAATAGACAATTAGAATGTAGAAACCATGGAGTGAGTTATGGACAAGTGCCTTTGACCACAGATAGTTATGATGACATATCCTTTAGTATAGTATCTAATATTTACTCTTTAATCACTAGTTCCAGAAAAATAATCTTTCACCTGTGTTCAATCAAGAGAATTAACTACTTTTTAAAATAAAAGTAAATTGTGGGCTCCAACAGTTAACTCCCACCCCCAACACAGAGGCAATTAAGTGTTTGTGAAGTAGCCGTAGTCCACCCACCTTTTGGCATTACCATGAATGGATATGTCTTTCTCAATTAAAACATGAGACTCTATGGCCCTGCCCTTAAAATAAAAACAGGATTTAGAAAACCAGTGGACTTCATATATATATATATATATATATGTATAGTTTTTGTACAATATGAAATTATTATGTTTAGAAAGAAAAAAATCAATTTCACTAACAAGATAGGAACTGACTTGGAGTAAACAGAAAGGTTAACTGCATTGGTTGTTAAGGAGCCCAGGCATACGTGTGCAGCATATTAACAGCTACATAGGCCAAGGATCAGGAATGCTGGTGATGGGAGGCAGCCTTAGAAAAAAAATCAACTTCATCTACTATTCAAAGAGAAACAAAACAAGAAAGAAAGTCATTGCTCATTGCTGTAAGAATTTAATGAGTAACAGCCAATTGCTATTCTACTCTATGAAGAAAATTGGTTCTTTTGGCTTGGTATAATATGTGTTCTGGGTGCCTTAATAAGAAAAAAAGAAATCTTTAATGACTAATGCAGATGGAAGCCACATTTTTCTTTCGTACAGCTTTTTTGAGAGTTGTTGCAGCTATAATATACTAGTGTCTGGTTATTCCTAGTTAAAATAAGAAAGTCTTTCCCTAAGAAAGACTTTGAATTAAGAATTGACAACTAGAATCATTCTCCTGTGTTATTCAAACCTGAAAACGAACAAACATATTTGGTTATGGTGTTTTTTTACGGAAAAGTGCCAGATAGCTCCAAAAGGAGGATGCATGAGTGAGGAAGACTTAGGCCAAATTAATGGGATGGTGCCCCCTCAGAGAGTATCCATTTCTAATCTAAGAGATAGCAAAAAAAAAAGGTGCTGTTTGTATAGCCTTAGGCAGTGATAAATTTATAATTGGAGAAATCATACTGACCTAAAGACACACTGCCTGGAAGTAACTGCTCCCTCACGAGCTAGAAGTAAAATGGTCATTAACTGCCAGCTTCTAGGGAGAGAGGTAATGACAGTCTGTTTGGGGTCTTAAGCAATAGAATCAGTGTTCCAAGATTGTGCTGTCAGCAGATTGAAGCAGGGGTTCAAAAGCATAGCTTCTGACTGCCCAGTGAAGAGAAGGCATTAGAGCCCTAGATTGTACTCATCAGAGAAGGTGGTATGGTACAAATAAAGGCACAGTGATATATTTGGGAAAGAATGGAAAGTACTATAGGTCTAAAGTCAGAGGATAGTGTAAAAGTGCATTATCTTTAGACACTTAAAAATCCTGGAAAATATAAGCCATGTAAAAGGGAAATGAATTTGTACCTTTTCTATTTTATATATAAGAATCTTTAAATTTAGAGAAAGAAGAGACTGGCAGTATTAAACTGACTGTATTAATTTTAAATACTTTCCCCTGAAAATGTTTTAAATCTCTAGCCTCACTGAGACTTTTCTTGAAAGATGTGACTGAGTCACCCACGTATTTCATTCAGTTTTGGTTTTGTCCCATCTCTGTTCTTTAGAGCCTTTAAAAGGACAATTAGAATGAATAAATTTAAATGAGATCTTTATTTAGTTTGCTTTACTTAGAGACATTTTTATGAAGGAAGCTTTTAAAAATACTGTTTATTCTTTTTTGCTGAAATATATATATATATATATGTACATGAGACATACATTTACTGTTGAACAAGTAGTCATAAAATGAACAGTGTTGACTACTACCAAGGTCAAAGAGTAGAGTCTGCCTCCCATGCCCCTCCCGGGAGACTCTTTAGTCAGTCTGTCCTAAGGGAACAAAAGCACAATTAACTTCTTAAACACTCTCAGGGGAGAGGCTTGTTTTGAATGAATATTTTGTTTTGAAGTATTAGAAGAGTGTTGAAAAGATAAATTCAATTTTTTTTTTTCTAGAGGACAGAGAAGAGATGTGAGATTTAGAACTATGTGGTCACTTTTTAAAAAATTTCATGAACTTTATTTTTTTAGGTTCACAGCAAAATTGAGCAGAAAGTATACAGTGTTCCCAAATGCCCCCATCGCTGCACACGCACAGCCTCCCCCACTTTTGGCATCTGACACCAGATTCGTGCATCTTTAAAATCAATAGGCCACACTGACCACCATTTACATTAGGATTCACTCCGATTTTCTCTATTGAGTTCCTCTTTTCAGTTATATTCATTTCTGCTCTGATTCTTTTTTTTTTTTTTTTTTTTTTTT
>NW_012104142.1:3540831-3583662 GCF_000951045.1 Mandrillus leucophaeus | reverse complement strand
GCCACCGCGCCTGGCCTCTGCTCTGATTTTTTAAATTATTTCTTTTATTCTGCTTAATTTGGATTTAATTTGCTCTTACTTTTCTAGTTTACTAAGGTAGAAGCTTAGATTATTGATTTTTTATCATTTTTCTTTTCTAACATACGCACTAAATGCTATAAATTTCCCTCTAAGCACTGCTTTTGATGTATCCTACACATTTTGATAAGTTGTATCTTCATTTTCATTTAGCTTAAACTGTTTTAAATTTCTCTTGAGGTGTCTTTTTTAAAAGTTAATTTTTAATTTCTTTAGGTATAAGGCCTCATTGCTCTGTCACCCAGAGTGGAGTGCAGTGGCACAATCATAGCTCACTGCAGCCTGGAACTTATGGACTCAAATAATCCTTCCACCTCAGCCTCCCAAGTGACTGAGACTACAGGCATGCACTGTCATGCCTGGCTAATTTTTCTTTTAAATTGTTTTGTAAAGATGGGGTTTCACTATGTTATCCAGGCTGTTCTCTAACTCCTGGGTTCAAGCAATCCCCCCACCTCAGCCTTACACAATATTGGGATTATAGGAGTGAGCTACCACACACAGCTAAGAGAAACCAGCTAAGGGTGTGGTAGCTAAGGTCTTTTTGACCCATGTGTTGGTAAGAAGTGTGTGTGTGTGTTTGTTTGTTTTTTTTTTGGAGACCGAGTCTGGTTCTATCACCCTGGCTGGAGTGCAGTGGCATGATTTTTGCTCACTGCAACCTCCACCCCCCTAGGTTCAAGCAATTCTCATGGCTCAGCCTTCCAAGTAGCTGAGATTACAAGCGCGTGCCACCACACCCAGCTGATTTTTGTATTTTTAGTAGAGATGGGGTTTCACCCCATCAGGATGGTCTGGAACTCCGGACCTTGTGATTCGCCCACCTTGGCCTTCCAAAGTGCTGGGTTTACAGACGTGAGCCGCTGCACCTGGCTGAAGTGTGTAGTTTAATTTCCACCTATTTTGGGATTTTCCTGCTATCTTTGTTATTACTTTCAAGTTTAATTTCACTGTGGCCTGAGAGCAGACACTGTGTGATACTATTCTTTTAAACTTATTACAGCAGTATTTTGTGGCCCAGAATGTGATCTGTCTTGGTCATTGTTTCCTGTGAGCCTGAGAAGAACATGTAATCTGCTGTTGTTGGATGAAATATTCTATAGATGTCAATTATATTCAGTCAGTTGGTAGTGCTGTTGAGTTCCACTATATCCTCACTGGTTTTATGCCTTCTGGATCCATCCATTTCTGATATATGGGGGTTAAAGTCTCCAACTATAATAGTGAGTTCATTGTTTCTTCTTGCTTCTGTCAACTTTTACCTCATGTATTTTGACACTGTTTTTAGGCATGTATGTGTTAAGGATTGTTAGGTCTTCTTGGACAGTTGATCTTTTTATCATTATGTATTGCTCCCTTTTATTCATAATAACTTTCCTTGCTCTAAAGTTTGCTCCATCTGAAATTAATATAGCTACTCAACTTTCTTTCAGTTAGTGTTAGAATGGCATATCTTTCTTCATCCCTTTATTTACTTTTTCTTTTCTTTCTTTTTTTTTTTAAAGAACCCATCTGTGCTGGGATATCCCTTTATTTTTCATCTCTGTGTGTCTTTATATTTAAATCGAGTCTCTTGGCTGTGTACAATGGCTCATGCCTGTAGTCCCAGCACTTTGGGAGGCCCAGGTGGGAGGATCACTTGAGCCCAGGAGTTCAAGACCAGCATAAGCAACACAGTGGGACCCTGTCTCTACAAAAAATTTTAAAAATTAGCTGGGCATGGTGGTGCATGCCTGTAGTCCCAGCTACTTTGGAGGCTGAGGTGAGAGGATCACTTGTGCCTGGGAGGTTGAGGCTACAGTGAGCTATGACTGCACCATTGCACTCCAGCCTGGGTGACAGAGTGAGACCCTGTCTCAAAATAAATAAATAAATAAAAAGTCGGTCTCTTGTAGACAATATATTGTTTGGGTGCTTTTTTTTTTTTTTTTAAATCTAACACTCTCTGTCTCTTAATTGGTGTATTTAGACCATTGATGTTTAAAGTGATTATTGATCAATATAGTTGGATTAGTGTTTATTATATGTGTTACTGTTTTCTACTTATTGCCCTTGTTCTTTGTTTCTAGTTTTGCCTCCCACCCTTTTTCTGCCTTTTTTTTGGTTTTATTTGAATATTATATATAATTTCTTTTTCTCTCCTTTCTTAGCATATCTCTTATACTTGTTTCTCCCTCATTTTTTGAAGGATAATTGCACAGGGTTCAGAATTCTAGGTTGATAGGGTTTCTTTCTCTCAACAGTATTTCACTCCACTCTCTTCTTGATTGCGTGGTTTCTGAGGAAAAGTCAAATGTAATTCTTACCTTTGCTTCTATATAGGAAAGGTATTTGTTTTTTCCCTTTGGCTCCTTTCATAATTTTTTCTCTATCTTTGATTTTCAGAAGTGTAACTATGATATGCCTAGGTACAGTTTTGTTTTGTTTTTTTTTTGGGGGTTTTTTTTTTTGGCGTTTATTTTGCTTGGTACTCTCTGAGCTTCCTAGATCTGTGGTTTGGAATCTAACATTAATTTGGGGAAATTCTCAGTCTTTATTCCTTCAAATATTGTTTCCATTCCTTTTTTTCTTCTTCTTCTGGTATTTGCATCGTGTATACCTTACATCTTTTGTAGTTGTACCACAGTTCTTGGATATTCTGTTGTGTTTTTTCAGTCTTTGTTCTCTGCTTTTCAGTTTGGGAAGTTTCTGTTATCATATCCTCAAGCTCAGAGATTCTTTCTCAGCCATGTCCAGTCTGCTAGTGAGCCCATCAAAGACATTCTTTATTTTTGTTACAGTATTTTTATTATTTATTTATTTATTTATTTTGAGATGGAATCTCACTCTGTCGCCCAGGCTAGAGTACAGTGGCACAATCTTGGCTCACTGCAACCTCCGCCTCCTGGGTTCAGGCGATTCTCCCGCCTCAGCCTCCCGAGTAGCTGGGATTACAGGAACCCACAATCATATATCTGGCTAATTTCTGTATTTTTGTAGAGATGGGGTTTCACCACGTTGGTCAGGCTGGTCTTGAACTGACCTCAGGTGATCCGCCTGCCTCGGCCTTCGAAAGTGCTGGGATTACAGGCGTGAGCCGCTGTGCCCAGTTGTTACAGTGCTTTTAATCACTAGCATTTCTCTTTGATTCTTTCTTAGAATTTCCATCTCTCTGCCTACATTATCCATCTGTCCTTGCATGTTGTCTCCTTTATCCATTGGAGTCATAGTTGTTCCTGGTCTGATAATTCCAATATCCCTGCCATTTCTGACTCTGGTTCTGATGTTTGCCCTGTGTCTTCAAATTGTGTTTTTTTGCCCTTTACTATGTCTTGTAATTTTTTGTTGAATCTGAACATGATGTACTGGGTGAAAGGGACTCCTGTAAAAAGGCCTTTTGTGGTGTGATGGTGAGGTTGGAGGGAGGGGAAGTGTTCTGTAATTCTGTGATTAGGTCTTAGTCTTTTGGTGAGCTTGTGCCACTGGACTGTGAATGTCACCTGTGCTTCTCATCACCCTCGTTAGGTGGGACAGGATGGTTAGAGGGGCCCCTATGTGGAAGGCTGGAGGGAGCTGAGGTGGGGTTCCTGCACATGGAAGGTTAGTGCCCACTAGGGCTGGATATTTCTCTTCCCCACTGTGGATGGCTAGAGGGGGCTGGAGTTGGGTATCATCCTTCTCCTAGGTATGTTAAGCTTTCATAAAACCCCAGCAGGTTAGGCTCTGGTAAAATAGTTTCTCCTGAGGGCAGACTTTGTTAGGAACAAAGTGGTCTGGTGTATTTCAGAATGGTTCTTTTATTCCTCCCCCTGCTGGAAGCAGGAGGCCAAGTAGAGCTCCTGGAGGTAAAACTACAAAAACCTTTGGTGAGTTGGTTCCCTGGAGTTTCTAACTTTTAGACTTGTCCACACAGCCTGTAGCAGTTTGTCAATTACAGTTAGGTTTCTCCACTCTCTGGAGGTTTCTCCTGTGGGTTTCTGCTCCATTGTGATTCTCTGTATCTACCTGTGTGTATCTCCAGTTTTGGGGGCAGCAGTTTGTCCCCAACCTCACTTCTCTGATAGACCTATGAAGAGTTGTCAAGGTTTTAGTTTGTTCAGCTTTTCACTTGTTAGGATGGAGTGGCGACTTCCAAACTCCTTTATGCTAGACTGTAAACTAGAAGTCTTGTAGCTTTTTTAAAAAGATACTAATGCTTGCAAAGGAAGACTAGCATTTAGAAAGTGTATTATTTCTTTCTTTTTCTTTTCTTTTTTTTTTTTGAGATGGAGTTTTGCTCTTGTTGCCCAGGCTGGAGTGCAATGGTGCGATCTTGGCCCACCGCAGCCTCTGCCTCCCAGGTTTAAGCAATTCTCCTGCCTCAGCATCCCGAGTAGCTGGGACTACAGTCATACACCACCATGACCGGCTAATTTTGTATTTTTAGTAGAGACGGAGTTTCACCATGTTGGTCAGGCTGGTCTCGAACTCCTGACCTCAGGTAATCCACCCACCTTGGCCTCCCAAAATGTTGGGATTATAGGCGTGAGCCACCATGCCCAGCCAGAAAGTATATTATTTCATTTGAGGAAGAAAACATTGTGTCTTTTTATTATCCAGTTTTATTATTCAGTTCAATATTCAGCCATATTATGTACTGTTTTTGAAAATTATTTCTTTGTCACTTGGCTCTTCTTTAGATTTTTTTCTCAAAACTCAAATTTCTCAGAAAATCTTTCCTTGATTGTCTATTGCTGAATGTCTCATTGCACTATTATAGCAGGATATATAACAGCAAATGGAATTTAGGATAAAGTTATTGTCCCTTGATTTTCACCGTGGCTCTTGTGCCTTTTTTACTTAGTTATAATTCTATGACTGGACATTTTAATATTGTTTAAGTAAAATCACTAGCAGATGTCACTTCTTCTCCAGGCTTTTAATGCTAACATACAAACTGCAGTTCAGTTGGCCATACTAATATTTTATAATAGCGTTTACATATAGCATTGAAAGCAATTACATTATTCTTGACAATCATGTGAAGTAGATAATTGTTAGTGAAACAAATATACAACTTTCTGAAGAATCATTTGGAAAGTAAAAATGTTATTTAAAAGGATCAATTAGAGAATGAGAGAGTCCTTGGAGATTACATATATGCACTCACATACACATATATTCAATCAAAGATTGGAAGAAAGAGTCAAGGAAATCTCTGGCAAATGGCAAAGAGAAAATGTGAGGGGAAAATATGACAAAGAGGGTTCTCAATCAGTGCAAAAATTAACTATTAGGGTTCTAAAAGAAGGAAGTAGACCCTAAGGTCTTGAATTTGGATGAAAGAGGCTCTGAACTGGTAGTGCTCTCAGGCATGTGGCAGTAGCAAACAGAAATCTCTGGAAGAGGGTACCATCATCCTCTGTCTAAAAATATTCCTCCAGGGAACTTTTTCTCCGAAAGTGACCAGTACATAGTCAAAGGTGATTAGACCTAAGAGGAAACCAGTCACAATAAGCAAACAGACTTATAAAACTCATAAATATATGATATACTAGAGTTATCAGACTTGTACTAAAAACAACTATGCTTACTGTGTTCGAAGAAATCAAAGCCAAGCCTAAATTTGTTTTTTAATTCTTAAAATTTAAAAAGCCAAACATGGTGGCTCACGCCTGTAATCCCAGCGCTTTGGGAGGCTGAGGCAGGAGAATCGCTTGAAACTGGGAGGTGGAGGTTGCAGTGACCTGAGATCATGCCACTGCACTCCAGCCTGGGCAACAGAGTGAGACTCCATCTCAGAAAATAAAAAAATTAAAATACGGAGATGAAGTCTTAACTATGTTGCCCAGACTGGTTTCGAACTTCTGGGCTTAAGTGATCCTCCTTCCTTGGCCTCCCAAGTGTTAGGATTATAGGCATGAGTCACTGTGTCTGGCTGGCAAGCTTAAAATTTTTATTAGAGAATTGGGAACTATTAAAAAGAAAAACCAATATAACAGTTCTGAAAAAGAACCAAATAGAAATGCTAGAACTGTAAAAGGCAATAACTGAAATAAAGAGCTCAATGTATGGGTTTAGCAGCAAATAAAACATAGCTGAAGAGGGAAATAGTGAACCAGAACATCAGGAGAAATTATCTAGAATGATGCATAGACAGAGATAAAAATTACAGAAAGAGAACAAGACATTCAGGATAGTAAGTGAGAAGATCTAACATATATTTAATTGGAACCTCAGAAGGAGAGAATGGGGCATAGTTGGTGAAAAACATCAATCTAAAGATTAAAGAAACCCGATGAATTTTAAACAGGAACTCTGTTAAGTGAGCTTATATTGTACTTTGCTTTCTTACAACTTGTGGCTCAATCATGGACAATATTAACTAAACTACTTGAGTCCTAACAGTATTTAAACTGATGGCCAAAATTTAATGGCAATCTCTACATTACAAAGAATAAAAAGCAGGAAATTCAGCCAAATAATGCATTTCTTAAAGTAGATTATTAAAAAAGAAAGAAGAATAAAAGTATTCAGGATTCCTTTTACTATTCTTATTACATTTCTATAAGTCTAAAACTATGTTGAAATAAAAAGTTTTATAAAGAAAGAAGGACAGACAGACATGCACTTAGGAGCTTAGTAGGACACTTAACCATTTGGGGTGGGTGTGTGTTTATATAGCACCTTCCAGAAAAGTTTGTTGATTCTTGGCTGTATCTTTTTGCAATGTTTACAATAGATGAACCTTTTATTAACTGTTGATCTTACCACATAAATTGGGCCATTTGACTTCAAAGAGTGTAAGAATTTAATTGGTATAAAGAACAACTTTCTGATTAGAGTGTTTCATATTAGAGCAATTTACTAAGAAGGTAGCTGCATCTTTCATGGGAGTGTTTTTTGTGTTAAGAAAAGATAACCCATTTCTCTAGTCTGAGTAAGCACTATAAAGCCATTCTTCCTACCACCATCCCTTTCAGACTAGTCCCTATTTATTCTCCCCAACCTGTCTGTCACCTCTATCATTATACCAAAATAGCACTGTAAAAAGTCATTGATAGCCCCTATTTGTTCAGTGCCTTGATCTACTTTTACTTTTTCCCCAGTATCCGCATGGAAAGTGTTAAGCCCTTTTCTCCTTCAAATGCTTTCTTCTCTTGGCTTCAGGGGCAATTGGCTCTCCTGGTTTTCTTCCTGACTCTGGAGCTGCTTTTTAAAAAATTCACTCCATAATATGTCTATTCCCTAAGGTTTTGTCCTTATCTCTGTGTTTTTCTTTTACTTCAGTCTTCGTGTATTCAAATGATACTTGTTCTTCAAAGTCTAATACAGATATTACCTTTTCCTTAATGGTAAGAGCCGTCCAAATCAATGAAGCTCTCTCCATCTCTCAGCGCCCCGCCTCTCCCTACTTTGATTGTTCAGAGACCTCTTAGGTGCCTCTCAGTGCTTAGCAGTGTGTCTTGTACCTGGCAGGCACTCAGGAAACTTTTTTGGAAGTGTTTTCTACAGACATCAGATTTTGGAAGGAGAGGAGAAAAAGGTTTTTTCTTATGCATCAATAGAACACTGGATTTGCCAGAGAGGATATTTTTTGCCTTGTACTTCATATAATAAACTCTTAAAGCAGGACTTGGCAAACTGCTGTTTGAAGGCCAAATGTGGCGCACCACCTGTTTTTTTTATGGCCCTCAAAGCAAGATTAGTTTTTACATTTTTTAATGATTATAAAACATCAAAAGAAGAATACTGTAATACTTCATGATGTGAAAATTATGTGAAATCCAAATATGTAAAACTTTATTGAAACACAGCTCAGCTCATTTATTTACACACCGTTTGGCACAGTTGAGTAGTTGTGGTGGAATCCATGTGGCCTCCTGGCCTTTTAAAGAAAAAGTTTGCTGACTCCTGTCTTAGAGGTTAGAGTTTAGTTTTTCTTTTATTTCATCCAACACAATTTTGCTTTATGATTAAATATGATACACTTATTTAATAGGCCTTCAAGATAAACTAATTATGTCATAAAGATTTAGTTAATAATAGTCAATCCCATTGAATTTCTGTTTATTTTCATTTCTAGCAAATGTTTATTTCTTTTCTTTTTTTTGAGATGGAGTCTCACTCTGTGGCCCAGGCTGGAGTGCAGTGGTGTGATCCCTGCTCACTGTAAGCTCCGCCTCCCGGGTTCACACCATTCTCCTGCCTCAGCCTCCCAGGTAGCTGGGACTACAGGTGCCCGCCACCACGCCCAGCTAATTTTTTGTATTTTTAGTAGAGACGGGGTTTCACCGTGTTAGCAAGGATGGTCTCCATCTCCTGACCTCATGATCCGCCCGCCTCAGCCTCCCAAAGTGCTGGGATTATAGGCATAAGCCACCGCTCCCATCCGTTTATTTCTTTTTTAAAGTGAGGTTACTCAACTCAAGAAAAGGAGCCACAAACTGAATATACCTATAGCTCATACTCACAATCTTTCAAGTTCATTTCTCAATTAAATTTGATTGCAACTTTATTATTACACATAGCAACACTCAGCTGATAAAGATAATAATGAACTTAAATTTACATTTAACTTTCTTTTATTTCAAAATACATCCAAAACTAATTGTGTGCTTCTCTGTGGTATGCACTAATTAACTTGAAACATGGACAGTGATTTTGTTTGCAGCTTCATTTATGCCTTATTACAGAAGCTATTAATAAAAAATACTGAATGAAAAATAAAGTGCACTGAACTTGCAAGTGAATGGTGCTAATTTTACAATTAACATGAATGTCAGAAAAATGTGAAAGCTTAGGAAGGAGATTGTGATGAGACATCTTGCTAGAATATGGTGCTTTGTTAGTGATAAGATAGGGCTCTGCCTCCCTTCTTTGATGGTGAAAAATGAAACTCATAAAAACAGGAGATTGCAGAAGATTATTAGGGGCTTTTCATATTTTGCCAGCAATAGAAAAACAATAGACCATGTTTTAAAGGATCTGAAAGACTTCTGACAGGTGATTGGGCAGTTCCTTAGAGCATCAGATTTATAAGGAAAAAGTACAGTTTGAAATGCTTCAGTTTGGTGTCGTAGCTTCTTATTTCAGTCTGTTTAGGAGGTGAGGGAAAGGAAAATTCAAATCTAAGCTGTGTTTCACCATAACTTTTCCTCGGAATTTTTTAATGTGTTTTATGTGTTACTTTGCCTGGACAGTGAAGTCTAATGAGAGCATCTGAAGATACGGCTGTCAGTGAGGTGAAACCATTGTTAACATGGAACTGAAAAACAAGAAATTGGCTGGTTTTTGGCAAAAGCCAGCATTTATTCCGGGAAGATGCACCTTCCCTGGTCTGTGGCTATCTGTTTCTACGTGATGTTTTTTGCTCTCTTTTGAATTCATGTTCACAGGTTATTCCTCTTTGCAGTGGAACTGGAATACTTCCATGTGTTGTTTTGGCTCAGGCAGGAAATGATGCAGGGTTTTTGAAAGGGCCCAGCCAGCACAGTAACAAGAAATAGGCCATGGTTTGGCAAAGGCAGGGAAAATAGAAAAAAATTAAGAGGTTAGCATTGCCTTTCTTAAAATCATCTCTTGTTCTTATCAGAATGAAAATAAATATTGGGTAATGTTTATTGAATACCTACTAAATATGAAACACTAAGCTACATGCTTGCTTGGTGCATTTGAGGGAGGGGGAATAAATATTCAATTGTCTGTGGCTCCTGTGATGTCATTCTTATGAACTCTTTGAATGGGATGTCTGTTCTTATAGAAAATACTCATCTCTTTTATGTGTTCATTTCTAGGACTGTTCATATTATTTTGGATGTAGTTCACTGATGAAATGAGTTGTATGTTGGTTTTTTTTTTGAGACAGAGTCTGGCTCTGTTGCCCAGGCTGGAGTGCAGTGGAGGATCTCAGCTCACTGCAACCTCCACCACTTGGGTTCAAGCGATTCTCATGCTTCAACCTCCTGAGTAGCTGGGATACAGGCGCATGCCACCATGCGCAGGAAATTTTTGTATTTTTAGTAGAGATGGGGTTTCATGTTGGCCAGGCTGGTCTCGAACTCCTGACCGCAAGTGATCCATCCACCTCAGCCTCCCAAAGTGCTATGCTTACAGGTGTAAGCCACTGCGCCTGGCCGTTGTTTTTTTAAATTGTGGTAAAATATACATAAGATTGGCTATTTTAACCATTTTTAAGTGTACAATTCAGTGGCATTAAGTACATTCACATTGTTGTGCAACCATCATCACTATCCATCTCCAGAACTTTTTCATCATTCCAAATTAAAACTCATTTTAATGAACAACAACTCCCCATTTCCCCTTCCCCTTGGTAACCACCACTCTCGTTTCTGTCTCTATGAATTTGACTACTCTAGGTACCTCATGTAAGTGGAATTGTACATTTGTCCTTTTGTGTCCAGTTTATTTCACTCAGCATAACATTTTCCAGGTTCACCTATGTTGTAGCATGTGTCAGGATTTCATTCCTTATTGAGTCTGAATATTATTCCGTTGTACATATATTCTGCATTGTGTGTTTTTAGCTACAGTATAAGCAAACCAGTAGCAGAATATAAATCTGAACGCAGAGATGGTGACAGGGCACTGTCTTCTTTGAAGCAGCCCTTTGTTAGAGACCGGACCAAATGAAACTATGTTCTGTAATCCCAGCACTTTGGGAGGCCGAGGAGGGCGGATCACGAGGTCAGGAGATCGAGACCATCCTGGCTAACACAGTGAAACCCCGTCTCTACTAAAAATACAAAAAAATTAGCCGGGCATGGTGGCAGGCACCTGTAGTCCCAGCTACTCAGGAGACTGAGGCAGGAGAATGGTGTGAACCCAGGAGGTGGAGCTTGCAGTGAGCTGAGATCGCACCATTGCACTCCAGCCTGGGCTACAGAGAGAGACTCCATCTCAAAAAAAAAAAAACAAAAAATGCTCTCTTCCCCCATATCCCAGGGATGAAACAATTTTAGAATTAATACTCAAATGTGAACGTTATTATTACAAATTAAAAGTGAGAAAACGGTATAAATCAACCAGAAATCCAATTCAGAGTTTACTCTCTCAATTGTAGGTTAAAACTTTGATTTTTTTTTTTTTTTCTGAGTCGGGTCTTGCTCTGTCACCCAAGGCTGGAGTGCAGTGGCGTCATCTTGGCTCACTGCAGCCCCAATCTCCCAGGCTCAAGTGACCCTCCCACTTCAGCCTCCTGAGTAGATGGGACTAGAAGTGTGTGCTGCCACACCCAACTAGTTTTTGTATTTTTTTGTAGAGATGTCTTGCCATGTTGCCCAGGCTGGTCTCAAACTCCTGGGCTCAAATTATCTACCCACCTTGGCCCCTCAAAGTGCTGGGATTACAGGCATGAGCTACCACACCTGGCTTGATAGCAATTTCTTAAATTGTAGTGGCCTTATCACTGTGACATGCGTGGAGACAACCCTCTCTCTCTTCCAAGGCATTTTGCTTGTTTGACATCTAGCCCACACCTTTGCAGAGGGCAAGGAGGGCCATCTGAATTAGATTATAGAAAAGTGTGTGTTGTAGTCTATAAAGTTACAGTGATGCTACTCAAGGTGTGTTTCCTTTGGTTCTAACAGAGGATGCAGTATTTCATGTCTTCCAGTCTAATGAGGTAACTTAGTTGAAAATAACTTAGATGATAACATGTGGCAGCCTTTCTCCCCTCTTCTAGGGAGCCATTCCAAGGCCAGCCATTATTTGGACTGCTGTTATTTATATGTATGTGTACTCTTTGCATTGTCTGATGTTGCCTAGGGACGTCTGATTTGCTTTTTTTTGAGACAATAGAGTCTCGCTCTGTTGCCCAGGCTGCAGTGCAGTGGTGCGATCTCAGCTCACTGCAACCTCCACCTCCCCGGTTCAAGTGATTCTCCTACCTCAGCCTCCTGAGTAGCTGGGATTACAGGCAGGTGCCACCACGCCCAGCTAATTTTTGTATTTTTAGTAGAGACGGGGTTTCACCATGTTGGTTAGGCTGGTCTCGAACTCCTGACCTCATGATCCACTCGCCTCAGCCTCCCAAAGTACTAGGATTACCAGCGTGAGCCGCTGCACCCGGTGTGGTTTGCTCTTTACCTTCTGGATGCTGCCTTGTTGGTGGAGAAGTTGGAGTAGAGATGGGCTGAGGCTGGTGACTGGTTTCCTCCATGCTGCTCCTGAATCTGTTGCCTTGGCACTATAGTCAGCCCCTTTGTGCCCAGCCTCCCAAAAGCCGGGGACCAGGAAGAAACCCTGTTGTTGTCTCCTATGTATTCCCCTCTAAGGATTCATTTCTGTTGACTTGATCTTCCTTTCTACTGTGTGATATGGAGACCAAATATTTATCTTCTATTGCATTTGTTTGAGGGACCATTATGAATAATACCCGAGGGAAGATGACCACACCAGAAATAAGAGCAATAAGAAGAGGCATTTTTCTAAGGGAGATAATTTATCTGCAGAAACATCATCTAGGTTAGTTCCGAAAGGGCGCCTGCCCTTAGGGTTGCTGGTCACAGGCTTGAAGAGTCTCTGCTAGCCATCAGCCCCAGGGGCAGTTTTGTCCGGTAAAGCAGTAATATTCATGCCCTGTGGCAAGGCTTCCTTGGGAATAAATCATGCAGCAAGTTGAACTTTCAACTCTCATCTCTGAGGCTAATTCTGCGAGGTAATGTGGAAACGGGCAGAGTGTGCCTAGCCTGTGCGGAGATTAGGTATGGCTTCTCCAGCCGTGTCCGTGTAGCCTCTTTTCTCCTCCACCTCCTACCCCCACTCATGTTTTTTTTCTTGCTACTTTTCAAAATTGAAAGACTGCAGAGAGGGGAAATCCCTTGGCATTTTGAATATTGAGGTGCTCAGCAGAACTGCCTGGCATCCTGTTTGTATATAGCAGTTTTAATTTGCCCTTTAATAAGTCATTTGGCCTTACTAGCAGTCTTAAACTTGATAATCCTTACATCAGCAGTGAGCCTCAGGCCAAATTCCCAAAGTGCATCCCTGAGTGATTATTTGAAGGAAGTTTTCAAACCTTCCCTCCCTGGCTCTGTTTGTCTGCCTTCTGCCAGCACATCCTTAGGTCAGGCTAATGCTCATTTGAGCATTCCTCTTGCTCACTGCAGCAAGACAGGCTGGTGATTTGAGAGCAGGATGAGTGAGGGAAGTTCCTGTTCCCATTCTGTGCAAGGAATGCCATCTCGGTCAGTGGAGAGGGGATTTGGGCTCTGGGGAAACACAAGCCTTTTGGTACTATTTTAATGGAGACCAAAACAGGAGTGGCTTGCTGATGGGTTGAAAAATCACAGCTGTTCTACTGACTTGACAGCCTTTTTGCTGCTCTCCTCACAGGGGCCACGATGATGATAAGAATTGCTCCTCTCACAGACTGCCCTTGACCTTGTTCCTTGCATCTGAGGTGCCCAGGCCTTCTGGAAGTGCATTATGTCCTCTCTTTTATTGGCTATTATTAGATACTATAATATTATTGGCTCTCACACCACTGATCACTGCAGTCTGATGTTTCAGATTAAAAGTGGCATCTTGGGCAGAGTTAAGGCTGTATTTGGAGATGACTCTAGGATAGTCACTACCTGCCAATCTCGTTGTCTTTTATTCTGAAGTAGATGTTCCTATTTTGATCTTTAAAAATATTACAGCCCTATGAGACCAGATAATGATTGCAGAGCCTGTAAGCTGTCAGAGTACCTGATAAACCTTCTCCTTTTTTCTTTTAAGGATACTCTGCATTTTGGTTCCTGCAGTGATGCATTAGAGATTATAGTCAGTGAGTGACAATAATAATCAGAGCTCAAAATTTCATCTTACAATTTATCTTACTGTAACTGCAGAACATCCTTGTAAAGGATCATCCCTGTTTAAAGATGGAGAAATTGAGGGGAGGGAGTGGGTCTGTAGTCATTGATAATGTCGACCAACAATAATGGAAAGGATCAGAACTCAGCTTTTAAAAGTTTGTTCAAGTGAAAAGCTGGGAATGGCCATTCGGGAAACAGGGACTTCCGAGAAATGAGGTCAGTGCTTAAAGTTAAAAGTTAAGGTCCTGCTTATATAGGCAGAAAACAAAGAAATTTAGTAGGTTTGTAACATTTTCTATACAAGGTTGGTTTATGAGCTATAATTTCGTTAATTACAGTTTGTTTTCTTTTCTGTACAGCTTGTTTTCACTTCCTTTCCAACTGAAGAGTGTAGGACCTGGCATGGTGGCTCACACCTGTAATCCCAGCACCTTGGGAGGCAGGGGTGGGAGGATCACTTGAGCCCAGGAGTTTGAGACCAGCCTGGGCAACGTGGAAAAACCCTGTCTCTACAAAAAATGCAAAAATTAGCCAGGCATGGTGGCACGCACCTGTAGTCTCAGCTACTCGGGAGGCTGAGGAGGGAGGATCACTTGCACCTGGGAGGCAGAGGCTGCAGTGAGCTGTGATCATGCCACTGCACTGCAGCCTGGCTGACAGAGTAAGACCTTGTTTCAAAAAAAAAAAAGAAAAGAGTGTATGTAACATACCATCCTAGACGACGTGACAGTCTTTTAAGTCTCTGTATGAGAAGTGTAAGAGGGAAGTTTAATCTGTTATGAAGAGCAACAGTTAAAAGGGAAGGGGTCTTCTCTGGCACTCTTTATTCATTTACAACAATTTACAAAACAGTGTAGGTGAGGCAAAAGGCTAATCTATAATCAGAAAAACAACACTTACAGCTGCCCAGGTTACAGCTACAAGTTTAAGTGACCCACATAATCACATTCCCTTAAGTCTTACAGTATGTTAAGATTCCAACAGCTTAGATTTTGAATTACATATTTTCACAATAGGAAAGCATTAAAGTCTAGTCCGCCCCAAGAAACTTTTTCTCCCCTTTCTTCAGTAGAAAAGAAATTTCTATTTTTTGTACCTAGGTGAACGTATGTGTGTCTGTGTGTAGAGGAGCATGACTTACCTTAGGATAAACAGGCTCAGTTACATTCTTTTGTGATGATATTTAGAAAGAATCCACTTGGGCAGAGCCCATATGAATATTTTTAAAGTAGATGGAAGGTTTTTTTGTACCCCGGATGTGGTGGATCTCCATTTCCTTGTTGCCTCTTCGTACCTCCCACGTTTGGTCTCCTCAGAAGTAATCTCACAGGTGGCCCAGAAGACAAATGCATTGTATTTGGCAGAAACTCAGAATCTTTTTTTTTTAGGTTTGAGGAATTTTAATAAGCATAACTGAAACAAAATTTTTTTTTGGAGGGTGAAACTTATTTGTGAACTTAATTCTTTTTGATGACTTAACTCCCAATAAAGTGATCTTAATTCTAAGTGAGATTAGTAACATAACATATGAAGAACCTTGATTTTTTTTTTTCCAAAATCGATTATATTTTTAGTCTGTTATTTATATATTTCTGTTTGTTCTCTGAAGTCATACTAGTCCTGTACCTCGATGCCTCTTTTATGAGGAATGCATCTGAAATATACCATTATTTGTTTTGATGTTTTGCAATTGGGATCTTCCAAGGGCTGTGGTGATAGCTTTTCACATCATTTGCTTCTCATTCTTCGCTATCTTTTTGTATATGCACAGCCTAAGGATGGACCTGCTTCCCCTCTTGGCATTCTTTGGTACATGTTTGTTAGTGGAATTGAGAGGCACATACACAGTGCCTTGTGGACATGGCCTTCTACTGGCCTGTGTCCTAGGCCTTATCCCAGGAACTCTTAAATTTCTCTCACAGTATTAGTGGTCCTAGCTTGTCCCTGTTTCTTATATAAATGGCGATAATAATGCTCAGCTCTGGTTTATATCATAGCAATTTTTTGGAGTTAATGAGCTGGGCTTTGTAAGACACTTTTAGATCCTTAGATGAAAGGTGTTATTTAACCACAGCAAGGCTTCACACTGGGAGTGCCTTCCCAAAGAGCTCAAAGTACTTGTCAGCCTGTCTTCTATTCATCCTCATACCATCCCTGGTAGGGAGGTAGGTGGTTAAGCATTATTATTAAGTACAAAATAGTGTTGTTACTGTTACTTTTATCTATAAGTGGGATAATTGTGAGAAATAAAAGTTGGTAAAACAGACTATGGAAGAAAAACCCTGGGAAAACCTCAAAGTAGCATGCATTTGCTATTCCTATTAACTCTGCTTTGAGTTTCAAAAGTCTGATTGCCATACATGATAACAATAGCATCCTTTCCTAGAGAGAAATATGACCTAGTACATCCTTCTAAATACTTGAATTAATTGAACCCCCTGCACGCACTTTTAGTTGCTCCAGATTACATCCTAAGGGTTGGTTTATCTCATGTATGTCAAAAATGATTATAAATAGCGTAAGACTTGAATATTTTGAATTTTCGTTTTTAACTTCAAAACGGAATTTCTTCTTATTCAAGTAGTATTGAGACAGCAAATAGTTCACCGAGACCACCAGCACAAGAAGTAGATTTTCTTAAGAGGGATCTTGGAAGAGAGTAACCATAGCTTTGTCTAAGATTGAAGAAAAACAGTGAGCCTCATTTGGGGAAGCCAAGTGAGCAGGGATCCTCAGCAGATTGTCACTGTGCTGTTGCAGACTGGTCATTCGTTCGGTTTTGTAGCCCGAGGTCACAGATATGAGAAGAGAACGCCCCTCTCCACCTTCCTCCCCATCTCTGTTTGAGACTGCCGGTTTCATTTTGGCAGCCTTGTTGAATTTGGAGTTATTTCTGGTCTTTGATGGCTGTGTCACAGGGCAGTGGGGAAGGAGTAGAAGGTTTGAAACGAATGCAAGGAAAAATAACCACAGTGAGCCCTTAAATCTTGCTATTTGTTTTCTTTCAGTGTATACCACAACATTACCAGAAATCAATAATTCTGTCTGTGTTCTCCCTAGGAAAGAAACATGTACAGACTGAAAATGGTAGGCTTTACAGATCATGTGAGCAGGGGACAGCAGGATGGTTGGATTTTATCTTGCCATTCTTTGTCAGGGAAACCTTTATTTTGACCAAAAACCTTTCATCAAAGGTCCACATTTCTCTCTTACTTGGTGATAGGAAAAGTTTGTTTAATTTTCTAAAGATATTATTGATGCAGGATTTTTCTTGACCAGTTCGTCAAACTTGTGATGGGGGTGGCCCAATTTATTTGACTCTCTGTGCTCAACCCTTGTGGGAGGGAGCATGTGAGCGAGTGAGTATGGGATCTGGCCGGCCATTTTGGGTGCTGGCAGAAGCAGGCTCCATGTGGGCCCTGTGGCAGTGCCCAGGTGAGGGTGCCAGCGACCTCCAAAGCCCCAGAGGGCGTGTTAGAATGCTCTTTTAGTCCCACTGTCCGTGGACAGCAGTGTGTGATCAGCTCAGTGGTACCCTTGCCTCGTCATGTGGGGTGGCTGCCCTCTGCCAGTGAGGGCAAAGGGCCAGTGTGACAGCCTTTTCTGGGTACCCGCACCCAATGGGTCCTGAACTCTTGTCCGGAATCCAAGAAGAATGAGGTTGCCCAGACACTTGAAGGATATTGAAGGTGGAGAATTTTATTAAGCGATGGAAATGGCTCTCAGCAGACATGGGAGCTGGAGAAGGGACGGGACGGGCAGGTAATCTTACCCCAAAGTCTGCCTGTTTCTGGCTGGCTATTCCCGCAAGTCCAGCCATCTCTCTTCCGGAGTCCAGCCATCCCTCTGAAGTCAAGTCGCCTCTCTCCAGTCAAGCCGCTTCTTTCCCTCTACCAACTGAATCTGGGGTCTTTATAGGCACAGGATGGGGGGCGGGGTGAGCTGTAGGCAGTTTTGGAAAAGGCAACATTCAATTGGTAAAAAGACGTGATTTATGAAGAACCAATCGGGAGAGAGTGGGCAAACAGGGATAGAAGTTCTCACTTTGGTCTGCGGGTTTCAGGCTTCTCAGCTTGAAGGTGGGGTTTTGCTGGGGACCTGCCCCTGTCTGCCTAGAATTTCTCTGCCTCCTGTCTCCGTCATTATGAGTACTCAATAGAGGATAGCAGCTGTGTGCATAACAGTTTTCAAATGTCATACTTACACTTACTTAGGTTTTACATTTCTTTTTTTTTGAGATAGGGTCTCACTGACTGCAACCTCTGCCCCCACCACTCGCTCAAGTGATCCTCCCACCACAGATGCACACCATCACGCACGGCTAATTTTTGTATTTTTTTGTAGAGACTGGGTTTTGCCATGTTGTCCAGGCTCGTCTTGAACACCTGGGCTAAAGTTATCATCCCATCTCCGCCCTGCAAAGTACTGGAATTAAAGACATAAGTCACCATGCCTGGCCTGGTTTTAAATTTTTTTTAAATTGTCCAAGTCAGTACTTATTGTTTACTAATTATATCACAGCGATTGGCAGTTTTAATCCTATTTCCATTTCCTCATTAAATATTTGTAGTTTTGTGTACTGTTCATTGTTATGTTCCTTTATAGCAGGTTTTAAAAAATACTGACTTCCATAACAACAGGGCTGTGTGTGTGTGCATGTCAGGGAAAAATGTTTTCAGAAAGAAAATGGTTTAGGTTTCAAAATCCCCAAGGGAATTGTTATAAAACAACAGGAAAAAAAATTCAATGTGATTCAGACACCTTAACTAGATGCTTTTTCAACTTAAATTTTTCCTGTTAGGTCTGTTATTTTCCAAACAATACAACACTTTGCTCTTCATGTTTAGTTCAGGTTCAAAAGAGCAACCAAGTTTCTTTTTTAAACTTGTAGTTTAAGCTTTTTCTTCTTTCCCCATTCAAATACCAAATTAAATATAGTCTTTTAGTTGACTCGTGCTTATTTTCATCCAGAATTCAATTAAAATGCTTCCAGCTGAGCTAGAGCCATCCGATTCTTAAACCAGGTCCAGGAAAAGCAGTGGCAGTGAATATAGGAACAGCAAGGGAAAGAACATGTTCATTTCAGTCTTTGGGAGTTGTCTGGGTCAGCGTTCCTCACCGTGGCTATTTAATGGGGCTGTGTTTCAAGGGGAGCCACCCACAGTAAGGGGCAGTAGAGTAGAGGAATCAAAGGGCTCAGACTCTAGAGTGAGGCTGTTTGGGTGTGAATCTCAGTTTTTTACCTTTATTTTGTAGGAGAGGAAAGATTTCTTCTCTCGCCCATCACTAGGTTCATGGCTGAGGCCCCTGTAACAAAAGTCAGATTAATAAGAGAAAAGCATACAAATTTATTTAATACAAGCTTTATATGACACGGGAGCCTTCAGAAATAAAGATCCAAAGGAAGAGGTAACTTGTGTATTTTTATAAGTAGGTTTGATAAAGGTTTTATAAGTTGGTTTGATTTTTATAAGAAAGTTTGACTGTCATGGAGAAGTATGGTTGGAGAACAAAGGGTGTGGTCTAATGGTAATAAACTGAAGGGAGGCTTAGTAAGGCCTGTTTGTTCGGATTCTTCTCTATGCCCTATATCTTCACAGATAAGGATATTTCTTTCCTCTGGGTAAAGGGAGGGTACCTGTCGAATGAGGGTCTTATGACCTGCTTCAGAGGAGAAGAGCAGGAGGTCACAGGACGGCCTTCGTAGGTTTTATCATCTGCTTTAGGGAAGAGGGGCTGTGGAAGGCAAGAGAGACTTTCCTGCTTCTGCTGTTTGCTCAAACGCCAAGGTGCTATATTTTGGGAAGTCCTGAACACCATCAACTTTGTGTGTGTTTTTAGGCAAGTGACTTAAGCCATCTAAACCTAAGGCTCAACTGTAAATGAGAATTAATCATAGGATCTATTTCCTGGGGTTGCGAGGATGCAATGAGATAATGCTTGGCACAAGTGTTTACTTAATAAATGTCGACTGTTGCGATCTTTATTAGTGTTGTTGTCAATACCTACATACTTTTGGTTCACTTTGATCTTTTTTTGTTTTGTTTTGAGATGGAGCTTTGCCTTGTTGCCCAGGCTGGAGTGCAATGATGCAATCTTCGCTCACTGCAACCTCTGCCTCCCGGGTTCAAGTGATTCTCCTGCCTCAGCCTCCCAAGTAGCTGGGATTTCAGGCGACGGCCACCATGCCTGGTAAATTTTTGTATTTTTAGTGGAGACGGGGTTTCACCATGTTGGCCAGGCTGGTCTTGAACTCCCGACCTCAGGTGATCCTCCCACCTCGGCCTCCCAAAGTGCTAGGATTACAGGTGTGAGTCACCACGCCCAGCCAATCTTTTAATATATAACTATTGGCATTAGGTAACTTTGTTTTTAAAATCTGTTATGATAAATGTGGGTTCATAAAAATTAAAGTTGACATGGTAAATACCATCATAAGCAGAGTCAAAAGACAAGTGACAAACTAGAGGAAATATATGTATATTTGCAACTTGTGACATAGACAAAAAGTGTTCATTTCCCTAATATAAAAAGAACTACAACTCAATAAAGAAGGGACGATCGTAAAGCCTTTTATGGTGATCTGTTTCCACTTAACTGTGCTACAGATGTCTCTGATGCGTATTCTCAGAGCCTACCAGGAAAATCCTAGAATCGAGAAGGGCTTGGGACACAGAGAGCTAGTGGGTGTGATACAGCCGTGAGTATGCAAACACACCTGAACTTGTTGTTGTTGTTTTCCCCATGAAATAGCTCCCTCTCAAAAATGTTCTGTTACTATCAATGGCAGCCTCATACACACCCATTTGACCCATCATCACTGATTTTTCCATCTCCTTCTCATCCAGAAAGTCACCAAGGCATTTCTATGTTTCTTTTGTAATTTTTATTTTAGGTTTGGGGGTACTGCATGTGAAGGTTTGTTACACAGGTAAACATGTCACGGGGGTTTGTTGTAGCGATTATTACATCACTCAGGTATTAAGCTCAGTACCCAGTAGTTATCTTTTCTGCTCCTTTCACTCCTCCCACCCTCCACCCTCAAGGAGGCCCCAGTGTCTATTGTTTCCTTCTTTGTGTTCGTAAGTTCTCATCATTTAGCTCTGGTCTGTTTCATTCATAGTTTCATTCATGGCTTCATTTATTCATTCACATCTGCTCCAGTCTTTCCAACTATTGCCTGTTTGTAGTTGAGACACTCAACATCATCCTCATGACTGAATGACTACCATGGTCTCCTTTCTTTTCTTTCTCTTGTTCCCTTCTCCAGTCAGCACAACACATCATACCCAGGTTCATCTCCCTAAAACATGGTTTTCATCTTGCACCACCAACCTACCCTAAAGCCTTCAGTGGTTCCCTACCGTGTAGGATGAAGTATAACTTGTGAACTTGAGCCTCAGGTCCCCCAGACACCCTTAATCTGATTCTCCTTCCTTCTGTCTTTCTCACTGCTTAAGTCTAGGAACCTTCCAAACATCTAAACTGTTTGCCTGGCCCAGCCCACCATGCCCATTTCTGCCTTCGTGCTGCCTTCCCTCCTCTGTGTTACACCCTATACTTGCCACAAGGCCCAGCTCAGGTCTGGTCTCCTCCAGATGGCTTTCCTAGGTCCGCAGTCCTCAGCATCCCTTGTTTCCTTACCTCCTGCTTTGTTTATTGATGGCCTATACCTCTCATCTCACACACTTAACCTTTACTGCCTGTATTGTTCTAGGTAAACTTTTTTCGTTAAAGTAGAGCATACATACAGAAAGCTACACAGATCACAGAGTAAAGGACTCAGTGACTTTTCATAAGGTGGACACACCCAGGTCATCAGCATTTCTCTCTTCTGATATGCACTCTCCCTAACGAGATGGTAAGCACTTGGGAAACAGAACTACTTTCCTGTGCCTCTTTGCATGAAAACTGTATAATATCAGGTGCTCAGCAGTATTCCAGATCAGGAACTGAAGCTAAGAAAGAGATCCAGGTTTTTTACAAATAAGAAACATGTAGAAATGTCCCCTGCCCCCTTGATTTGAAGTAATACAATTTGGCAAGTCCTGTTCAGAAATTCCTTGGTGGGAATCTATACGTTAGACCTTTAAATCCAGTCTAGACAAGTGCATGTCATAGTTTTCTCTTTCCAGACTTGGGGATGTACATAGACATCTACAGCATTCGTTTTCATTGTCATTTTGTCCAACAGATATTTATTGATCAGATGCAGTCTACTAGATAATGTTTGTTACAGTACAGTAGGATCCAGCTTCTTCCTCTGTAGGGCTTATATTTTAGTGAGTCATTAGAAATAATTGATAGAACTAAAAGAAAGACTTAAGAACAAAGATACGGCCAGGCGCGGTGGCTCATGTCTGTAATCCCAGCACTTTGGGAGGCTGAGGCGGGTGGATCATGAGGTCAGGAGATCGAGACCATCCTGGCTAACACAGTGAAACCCCGTCTCTACTAAAAATACAAAAAAATTAGCCGGACGTGGTGGTGGGCGCCTGTAGTCCCAGCTACTCGGGAGGCTGAGGCGAGAGAATGGCGTGAACCCGGGAGGTGGAGCTTGCAGTGAGCCGAGATTGTGCCACTGCACTCCAGCCTGGGCGACAGAGTGAGACTCCGTCTCAAAAAAAAAAAAAAAAAAAAAAGTTACATTGGCGGAATGTGGTGTCTCATGCCTATAATCCCAGCACTATGGGAGGCCAAGGAAAGAGGATCACTTGAGCCCAGGATTTCAAGACCAGCTTGGGCAACATAGCAAGACCCTGTCTGTATTAAGAAAATAAATAAAAAGGGGGAAAAAAAAACCCAAAGAATAAAGATATAACAGGCCGGGCATGGTGGCTCATTCTTGTAATCCCAACACTTTGAGAGGCCAAGGCAGGCGGATCACCTGAGGTCAGGAGTTCGAGACCAGTCTGGCCAACATGGTGAAACCCTGTCTCTACTGAAAAATACAGAAATTTTCTGGGTGTGGTGGTATATGCCTGTAATCCCAGCTACTTGGGAGGCTGAGGGAGGAGAATCGATTGAACCTGGGAGGCAGAGGTTGTGTTGAGCTGAGATCGCGCCACTGCACTCCAACCTGGGTGACAGAGAATTATCCGTTACTAAATAATTGTAAACATATAGAGAGGACAAGAACAGAGGTAGGAAGGGTGACATGAAGATTGGCACTGGCACTAGGGTCGTCTGGATGAAAAATCCATTTGTTATGATATTATCAAAAGGTATGAAAGAACATGGCAACTTACGAAGGTGAAATAAATACAAGGGTAATGATGGCAGAGAGATATTTTAAAACATCATAAGAAATACCATACGGAAATACCATATTGCTACGAAAATACCAATTTTCCATAGCACTTTACAGTTTACAAGGTACTTAAAACCCTGCTCAGTGAGCACACAAGGTACTTGTACTGGCTCTTTTTTTTGGTTTGTTTTTTGGTTTGTTTTTTTGAGACGGAGTTTCTCTTTTGTTGCCCAGGCTAGAGTGCAATAGTGGAATCTCGGCTCACTGCAACCTCCGCCTCCCAGATTCAAGCAATTCTCCTCCCTTAGTCTCCTGAGTAGCTGGGATTACAGGCATGTGGCACCACGCCCGGCTAATTTTGTATTTTTAGTAGAGACGGGGTTTCTCCATGTTGGTCAGGCTGGTCTCAAACTCCCGACCTCAGGTGATCCGGCTGCCTCAGAGTGCTGCGATTAAAGGCGTGAGCCACTGCGCCTGGACTTGTACTTGCTCTTATGAGGTCTTTGCCCATTATGATCTTTTGCCCCTGTTGTGGTTGGTGCAGTGGGTGGTGTCTTCTACCCACAGTCACACAGCTTACATGTCTGGGCATACGTTTAGAATCCAGCAGTCTTTCCACAGCCTGCTCTTGCCTTAGTGGACGTGAGAATTTATGTTCAGTTATCTCTCTCAATTTTTCTGTTACTGCATTGCAGTCACATCCCAGCTAACTTCATGATTGCTACATTTGCTGTTTCCTTAAACCTGGAGCAGGAGAATATCCCTGGCAGATTGATCCTGTCTGTAGGCCATCTGCATAAGGCAAAGTTAAGTCATGGGTAGGTCACTTGCAGCTCCTCACGGCGGCCTCCCCACTACTTGAAAACATGGGCACAAAGAGAAGAAGGTAGAGAACCCACAGGCTGCCAATCCTTAAAAAGTAAATTGTTGAAAGTATTATGAGTTTCCTTTTAGTTTTCTTTTGTATTGTCTTTTATTGCCTCTTTGGTTATATGCTTTTCTGTACCTAGAAGGCTTCAGTTTGCAGAGCTATAAATCTGTCAGTCTTAGTGACGTGTCTTTCACTTCAAATTAATGTTCAGCAAAGGGATTAGCAGATAACCATTTCAGGCTGAATTTCTTTACATAAAAGGGTGGATATGGTTTGAGTAGGCTGCCAAAGCCAGGAAGAGAAGTTAATTGTGTAAATCAATGCAGGCAAGAGCTGATCACCTTTCTGAAACACAAGACAATGCAGCACACAACCTCTAAATAGATCTTTGGGGTCAAGTTGATGTCATGTTGAAGAATCAATATTTACTGGACTTTGTAAAGTTAACCTTTAATGAACCCTCAGGCGTTTTGCTAGGCCATTAATTGCAGGAAGAGGAAAAGCAATGGTGGCCAAGGTCCGTGTGTGGAGGTTGGATAAAAATAAGTGAAAAGACAATCACTTGCCCATGTGCAAAGGTCCCCTCAAGCATCGTT
The DNA here is from genome assembly GCF_000951045.1 of Mandrillus leucophaeus. Classification (NCBI taxonomy): domain Eukaryota; kingdom Metazoa; phylum Chordata; class Mammalia; order Primates; family Cercopithecidae; genus Mandrillus; species Mandrillus leucophaeus. Next base: position 3,559,086 of record NW_012104142.1, on the reverse strand, counting down.
GGGGACGTGTATCGCAAGGCTTTCTTGGGACCAGGTATGGTGGCTAATGCCTGTAATCTCCGTACTTTGGGAGGCTGAGGTGGGAGGATTGCCTGAGTTCAGGAGTTGAGGCTACAGTGAGCCATGATTACACTACTGCAATCCAAGGTACTCCAGCCTGGGCACCAGAGCGAGAGACCCTATCTCTAAAAATCAAGCAAAGGCTTTCTTGGGATTGTACTGACATTTTAAGAAAGAGCAATTCCTACATCCTAACAGAGGAAGGTACATGCTTTACTCTTTGACAGTCCTTATTCAGGCAGTATGGCTGCATTTTCCTGGGATGAATTCTGATGTCATTTTGGGTCCTGCCTTATAAATGTGGTAATCACAAAGTCCAGTCCCTCTTGAAGTATGTATGGTTCATCCCTCCCTCTGACACACTTGACAGCTTTTATAAAGTACAGGATCATAGTAAAAAGTGTTTATTTTAGGTTGCTGGCTTGAATCCAAGTCTAATAAAGGTATTTGATAAGTAATCACTTGTACTTGTTCTGTTGGCAAGTAAAAGTGTCCCTCGGGTTGTTCTGTGTGTGTGTGCATGTTCTGTGCCCCTCAGTGGCTAGTCTAAATCACTTGTGAGTCAAGAACCTTATCTTCTATTTATTTTAGTCAGCGCTCCTAACAAATGGCGTTGATTAGGCATATGTTATGTCAAATTTAACCCTGGTGCAACAAAGCCGGGATCCCTGCATGGTCAGTCACTGGAAGTCAGAAGCAGCCTGGTCAGGCTGTGTGAGTCAGGGTGTGGCCACGGGGCGTTTGCTACAAATTCTTGGTCATATCTGGTCAATAGATGAATATTGGATTTGACTTTTCAGAACCTCTTTCTCTGGTGCATTTGTTAGGGGAGACTTTAGAATTAATCAGAGAGAAGAGCTGGCTGTTCTTTTCTCACTCCCACCCCCATCCCTCCTCTCCTGGATCATTATTCAGAGTAAACACTGAAAAGAAAAAGCATGAGAGGTTTGTTGGGATTGTTGTGGTTTGGTGTTTTTACAAAAGAATCTGATGTTTAATACTTTCATCTATACTTTAAATATTCATTCTGGGTTTTTATTCTTTCTTTTTAGTTGTTTGAGAACTTCTACTTTGGCTCCCTGAAGCTGAATTCAATTCACATCTCTCAGAGGTTCACCATAGACAGCTTTGGAAACTACGCTTCCTGTGGACAAATTGACTTCTCCTGAGGTAGATCTTGGAAAGCACTAGAAACTGAACATCCTCACCAGGTGCTGAAGAAAAGTCTCTTCATTTTAATTGCCAAGCAGAGATGTGCACATTTGGATGGTGACTTTCCTGGGTGGTGCCTCTAATGGTGTCTACAGCCATCAAACTACCAGCCGAGATGGTGGTGGGCATAAAGAGAATTTGTGCCTATAACCCTTAGTGTGTTCTGGTTTTTTTTCTTTTAATTTTTAAATTGTGGTAAAATACTCATAAAACATACTGTCTTCACCATTTTTAAGTGCACAGTTCAATAACATTAACTGTTAATACGTTCATATTGCTGTGCGGCCATCACCACCGTCAATCTACATAGGCTTCTCAGCTTGTAAAAAGGAAACTACCCATTAAACAGTCATTCCCACTCCTCCCAGCCCCTGCAGCCACCATTCTGCTTTCTGTCTCTCTGGTTTTGACTGTTCTCAGTATCTCATATAAGTGGAATCATACAGTGACTTGTCTTTTGTGACTGGCTTATTTCACTTAGCATAATGTCCTCAAGGTTCATCCATGTTGTGTCAGGTGACAGGATTTCCTTCCTGTATTATACATATAATGGAATGTTCCGTTACATGTGTGTACCACACTCTGTTTCTCTATCAGTGAGCACTTGGCTTGCTTCCTCTTGACCATTGGGAGTAGTGCTAATACAGACAAGGGTGTCTCTGCCTTTAATTCCTTTACCACCCAGAGTTTTATCTTTAGCAAAATAACTATTAAAGTTTTTTGCCTTTTACTTTGCTTGATCTATCATTTTCCTACCAAAGTTTGTCCTCTTTATATTTGTTGGATTCCTGTTCCTTCACCCCATCTCCACCCTCATTTTCCCATGCTCCTGATGGAGTTGCAGTGTTGTAGCCCTTTTGTGTTTACTTTTCAAGGCAGCAGCAAAAGAAACTTACGATATCAGCAGGACTGTGCAGAGTTCCCTGGAAGAATGTCAGCCACAGGAGGCACTCACTCCTCCCTCACCATGGACCAGCAGAGGGAGAGGAGAATGCTGGGGAGCCCTAGCCTCCCACTCCTCCCTCCTCACATTCTTCCTCCTTCCACGCCCTCTCCTCCTTCTCCTTCCACGCCCTCTCCTCCTTCTCCTTCCACGCCCTCTCCTCCTTCTCCTTCCACGCCCTCTCCTCCTTCTCCTTCCTTATTCTTACCTTGATTCTTTCTTTCTTTCTATTCTTTAAGTTCACTTCTGAACTCTGTGTTAAGTCGCTACATTGTGAGGACTGTGTCTAACACTGAGATTTATTATTGGGACTGCACAAATCACTTGTGAATAAAATGTTTAACGGTTTTTCTGTTAGTATAATCACATAGTTTGAATTTGACCCCCTTCCTGTGTTGGAATACAATGTTGCCCTCACTTATTTACCAGCATAGCTGTGTCATTCATGGAGGACTTACATATTAGTACCTGCAAGGTTGATTTTTTTTTTTTTTTTTTGAGACAGAGTCGCTTTGTCGCCCAGGCTGGAGTGCAGTGGCGTGATCTCAGCTCACTACAGGCTCCACCTCCTGGGTTCACGCCATTTTCCTGCCTCAGCCTCCCAAGTAGCTAGGACTACAAGCGGCTGCCACCATGCCCAGCTAATTTTTGTGTGTGTGTGTATTTTTAGTAGAGACGGGGTTTCACCGTGTTAGCCAGGATGGTCTCGATCTCCTGACCTCGTGATCCGCCCATCTCGGCTCCCAAAGTGCTGGGATTACAGGCGTGAACCACCGTGCCCGGCGCAAGGTTAATTTTTTCCCCAGAAGGCCTCCTCTTTCTACGGATATTCATTTTCTATATAAATTGAGATGTTACCTCACCTCAGATTGTTGTTAGATGGCACTTGGGAATGAGTGCTCCAGGGACAGTGCTGAATTCTGAAGCTGACTGTGGAGTTAATGCCCCATCTCCTCTTGGTGTGCCTCTGTCTTGTTGGTTTCTTTCTGACAAGCCATTGGGCAACCTCAGCCAGGAAGTAAATGCCACTTCTTTTGGGTGTCTGAGACTTATGACTAACATTTGTAGGAATTTTTTTTTTTAAGTTTTTTGTCTTTGGAAAATTTAGCTTTATATATTGAATACCAAATTTTTTTTTTTTTTTGAGACAGGGTCTCACTCTGGCACCCAGTCTGAAGTGCAGTAGCACAATCACGGCTCACTGCAGCCTTGACCTCTTGGGCTCAAGCTATCCTCCCGCCTCAGCCTACCAAGCAGCCGGGACTACAGGTGTGCCCCACCATGCCTGGCTACTTTAAAAAAAAAAAATTGCAGAGATAGGGTCTTACTGTGTTGCCCAGGCTGATCTCGAACTGCTAGGCTCAAGCCATCTTCCTGTCTTGGCCTCCCAAAGTGTTAGGATTACTGGTGTGAGCCACCACACTGGGCCCAAATACCAAATTCTAAATAGAATTGGAAATTGTGTTATTGAGAATTTAGTGATTACTCTTCCCTATATCTTGTTAAATAATTCTTCTCAAGTTGTTTGCCTTTTTCCCTCTCTTTCTCTCACAAGTTATAAAGTGAGGTTTTCCACAGGCTCTGTGACATGACAGCATCGTCACTCTGGTGGTTAATGGAATGTGTGTTTGTGTATTTCTGTGTTCTCTAGAGTTTTGTAAGTTGGTAGGTATTGGTAGAATTGGAAAGTTTTTTAAATTTAAATTTTAAAAAATTCCTTTTTTTCGCGTGCTGTGGTAGGCAGACATAAAATGTTCTTTCATGAGGTCTGTATTCCAATTTGGGGGACAGTGTAGCTCTAAGGAAATACAGTTTTCAGGGCTGTGGTGGAAGAGGGAGTAACAGTTTTGATGTAGAACTTTTATGAAAAAGCAAAATGGTAGAGAGCAACAACAGTAAAAGGGTTAGAGTTAGGGTTAGAAAAGAATTTTTCTAGATTCAGGCCCCCTCTCACCAAATGATAATGGGGTAAATGTTGGAGGATTTGCTGCTGCTGTGCTTACAGTCAAACCTTCCTTCATATTACTGTTTTGTAATTCATTCTACACTGAAATAGTTCATTGTACCTAACACTGCTCCAGCCAGCTTTTGAGGCACTGACTTCACCCTCAATTCCTCTAAGAGGAAGAGGGGAAAAAAATCTCTCACTTGCTACTTCACAGAATCTGTGTTGTTATACATGGAACTTTGTTATGGAGAGTAATTTTTATTTTAGAAACATTATAAATGTTTCTTGTAATGATTATTTTTAAAGTGAGCTCTAGAGTTTCCAAAACTGGGCGTTGAGTAGAATCCAGCATTGTAATAATTCAGATTTGGTTCCTGTTTTCCCTTGCACTGTGCTGGAACTCACTGTCCTGGAGCTCAAGGGAACCCAGTGGCACTGGAGGTGTATTGAGTCAATGGAACACCTGTCAGCTTCCATCTTGATACCACAGGGAGCATGAATGTTCAAGCCTATGCTGCCAGAAGTGAGGAAAGTGGCTGCCGTTATGGTTTTTATTACGGCTTTTTTTTTTTTTTTTGGTAAAATGTCCTTTTAAATGAAGACAAGTTTACTTTATGAAAAATAAGCAAGTTTATGCTTTGTGCTTTTGTCAGTGTGTGTTATACTTCAATTTAAATCGGAGGCTGAAACCAGAGGTTTGCTTGAGGCCAGGAATTCAAGACCAGCGTCGGCAAACTAGCAAGACCCTGTCTCTACAAAAAAAAAAAATAAATGAAAATAAATTTTAGCTTCCAGAGGTAACTACTCCCTATACATTTAGACATATATAAACTATGAGAAGTTAAGAAATTTTTTCACAAATAATAACTAATATTAGTGGAGTGCTCACATATGTTATTTTTTGTACATTAATTCAATCTTTACAATAGCCCGCTTAAGTAGGTAATATTGTCCCCATTTTACAAACTGAGGCTTAACAAGGTTAAGAAGTTTTCCTTAAAGTTGGGGGCAGTGGCTCACACCTGTAATCCCAGCACTTTGGGAGGCAAGAGGATTGCTTAAGCCTAGGAGTTCAAGACCAGGCTGGGCAACATGGTGAAACCCTGTCTCTACCAAAATAAAAGTACAAAAGAAAATTAGCCAGGCATAGTGGCATGTGACTAGTCCCAGCTACTTCAGAAGCTGAGGTGGGATCAATTGAGCCCAGGAGGGCAAGGCTGTAGTGAGCTATGATCACATCCCTGCATACCAGCCTGGGTGACAGTGAGACCCTGTCTCAAAAAAAAAATTGCCTTAAGTCATATAGATTGTACCAGCAGCTCTCAAAGTGTGGACTTTGGACTTCTAGGAGTCCCCAGGAACCTTTTAGGGGATGTCTATGAGGAGGTCCAAACTGTCTTCATAAGAATACTAAGGTGCTATGTGCCTTTTGAACTCATTCTCTCACGAGTGTTCAGTGGAGTTTTCCAGAGGGTCTGTGACATGGTGACATCACTCTGACGGTTAGTAGAATGTGTGCGTGTGTACTTTTGTTTTCTAGAATATTGTAAATTGATAGGTGTAGGGTATAAATGTATGTGTTTTTAGAGATTAACTCAGTTTGCTGCCAGTGCTTCTACCACAGTAGAAGCTCTTACTAGCTATTTTCATTTATACCTGCTGCTGAGTCATGACCACCCAAAATCTACATGTTGAAGCTCTAACTCCCAGTTACTCAGAATGTGACTGTTTATTTGGGGATTGGGCTTTTAGTGGGGTGATTAGGTTAAAATGAGGCTGTTAGGGTCAGCCCTAATCCAGTCTGTCTGGTGTCTTTACAAAAAGAGGGAATTTGGACACACAGAGACACCAGACTAGTGTGTGCACAGAGGAAACGAGGACACAGCAAGAAGGCGGCCATCCTGCAGGCCAAGAAGAGAGGGCTTAGAGAAACCAGACCTACCAACAGTTTGATCTTGAACTCTGAGCCTCCAGAACTGTGAGAAAATAATTGTCTATTGTTGAAGCCACCCAGTCTGTGGTACTTTGTTACGGCAGCCCCAGCGACGGATACGCTTGCTGTAATGCAGAAGCTTATGTGCGACTCTTGTCTTCCTCTGAGCCAGACACTAAAGAGATTTGTAAAACTGTAGAACAGTGCCACTCTCTTACTAATTTGGGGGAGGAGTGGAGACTGTTGTTTTTCATAAAATATTCTGTTTATATGAAATGGGTACATTTATTTTAAAGTAAAAAGAATTTAATTCTTTGATTTTCAAATACAGTAAATATCACTATATATATAACTCACCTAAACAAAAGTTCTTTGGGGTCCTCAGTAATTTTTTAGTGTTAAGCGCTCCTGATGCCAGAAAGTTTGAGAATGGCTACACTATACTGTACTTCCAAATGGGATCCTATTATATATGATCTTATATAATGAGCTTTTCTCAACCAGCAATACATAGTGGATCACACTGGTCTTTAATAGATACAGATCTACATCATTATTTTTAATGTCTGGACCAGTAGTCTGTTATAGGTATGTTTTATCCTTTAATGGCTAATGGGCATTGAATTGGTTTCCAGTATGGGCTATTATGAACAATTATCTTTGTGAATTTATCTTTTTGTGCTTGTGGGGTCATCTAGAAATGGAATTAAATGGGTTTTAAGATGTATTCAGGCCAGGCATGGTGGCTCACGCTGGTAATTCCAGCACTTTGGGAGGCCAAGGCGGGTGGATCACATGAGATCAGGAGTTTGAGACCAGCCAGACCAACATGGAGAAACCCCATCTCTACTAAAATACAAAATTAGCCGGGTGTGGTGCTGCATGCCTGTAATCCCAGCTACTCAGGAGGCTGAGGCAGGAGATTTGCTTTGGAACCTGGGAGGCAGAGGTTGCAGTGAGCTGAGATTGCGCCATTGCACTCCAGCAAGGGCAACAAGAACGAAACTCCGTCTCAAAAAAAAAAAAAAAGATGTATTCAATTTGGATTTCTTATTAAGAAACTAAGGTTTCTCTTCTCCGTTTTAGAATTGCTAAATATTAAGTGCAAACAGAAAAATGTGTAAAATATATGTACCAATTAGCACATATACTTAGCAGCTCCTCGTGTTTGGGGCCATTGTCTTGAAAAGGCTGACCTGCCAGTAATTCTTTCAAACATTAGGAAAACCAAGCTGGGTGTGGTGGCTCATGCCTGTAATCCCAGCACTTTGGGAGACCGAGGAGGGCAGATCACCTGAAGCCAGGAGTTCAAGACCAGCTTGGCCAACATGGTGAAACCCCGTTTCTACTAAAAACACAAAAATTAGCTGAGCATGGTGGTGGGCACCTGTAATCCCAGGTACTCAGGAGGCTGAGGCAGGAGAATCGCTTGAACTTGGGAGGCGGAGGTTGCAATGAGCTGAGAGCCACACCACTGCACTCCAGCCTGGGTGACAGAGCAAGACTCTGTCTAAAAAAAAAAAAAAAGAAAGGAAAACCTTTTCTTTTTCTTCTTTTCTGTTTTCTTTTGAGAAAGAGTCTCGCTCTGTTTCTCCAGCTGGAGTGCAGTGACACGATCCTAGCCCAGTGCAGCCTTAGCTTCCAGGCTCAAACAATTCTTTCGCCTTAGCCTCCGAGTATCTGGGACCACAGGCATGTGCAACCTGGCTCATTTTTAAAATTTTGAATAGAGATAGGGTCTCGCTATGTTGCCCACGCTGGTCTGGAACTCCTAGGCTCAAGCCATCCTCCTGCCTCTAGTCCTCCTAAAGTGCTGGGATTACAGGTGTAAATCAGCACACGTGGCCCTTTTTTTCTTCCTTATAAACTAAAACTATTGGCCGTTTCCTACAAGTTTTACATCAGTCATCTGGAAATTTGGGTTCTTCTTCCTAAATTTCATTACTATTGGCTTCACTAATGGGACTGGACTAGTATTGACCCAGCTTGAAGGTGCTACAGAAGGCGAGTCCCACTGGAGAAGCTACCTGGGACTGTGGGAGCCATTGTAACCCTGAGAGTCTGGAGACAGCTATTGTCATATTGATGGGCATCTTGACAGCACCTTTCCAAACTCTTCATTTAGCAACTTTGGTAACTCTGGAAGCCCCTAAGATAGCACGGGAATGGGACAGCTGTGGTATCTGGTACCTATCTCCTAAGTGCCTTAGAGATATATAGTTAGCTTTGCTAAAACACACACACACACACACACACACACAAGGATTGTAGGATTGAGATAGTGGAAAAGATGGCAAATTTTCATAAATTTTCAGAACTATGGGACACCGTAGCCTTCTCTTCCCAACCAGAGGGAAGACTAACTTTTTAAAAAATGCCTATTATGCCCAGACACTTAGTATGTAATTTTGCTTGCACTTTACAGCAATTTTAATGGTGGTATTACCATTAATTTTAGTTAGAACATAGGTAATTGCTCAAGAATCTAGCCAGTAAGTGGGATTCTGTCCCCCAGTCTCCATGACAGCAAGCCGTGCTCTCCCACTGTACAGCGCCAGGACACACCCAGGAAGAATGCTTTATTACTGTGAGATGAAGACGTCAATGGCCAGGGCCTCACTGCAGCACCACCAATAAATCCAACAGCAAAGGAAACAAGAAAACACGGAAAGGGAGCTATTGTTTTCTGTTTTCCCAAGGAGACTCCAGCCTGAGCCACTGAGGCATTCAGAGTTCCCAGACAGGCCAGATTCAGGGTGAGGAGGAACCTTGTAAGCTATGTTTTTTCCTACTGATTAAGATCATGTTTTTCATTGCCTTTTAAAATTTTATTTTTTAGATCACAGCAGCTAAGTCTTTTTAAAAACACAGTCCAGGCCTTGGGTCACAAAAGTTCACTAGGTTTTGTCCCATTAGATGATGTTTCCTCTTTAATGTATTTGTAATGTAAACCTCTCCCCATTTCTGCTGTGATCTTGGGACTGTGGCCAGCCTCCAACCTTTCCCCGCTGGTATGTCAACATTTAAATCTACAGCCAATAAGGAGGGTCACAGTTTCAACAAAACACCTTAAACAAAACCAGCACCCCACCCCATCCCCGCACGTCCCAGCTTCCCCAGTGGCTCATTCAAACTAACTTAAAGTCAAAAAACCATAAGCAAATATGCCTTTTCCAAATTTGCAGCCTCCAAGGCAGATGAAATGGTCAGACATTTGCCTTTTAGGGTTGTCCTAGGAAGAGCTAACAAAAAGGGTGACAGCCCCTAAACAGCTGCTTGGGGAGGAGGACATCTGCCTCTGTTTCACCAGCCACTCAGTGCTGAGGCCTTGCCTCGCGCAACGCGGTGCCGCTGGGGAGCAATGGTTCTGAGCAGCCAGTTGTGATACGGCTTTTGTTTTAACGAAGCCACCCATTACGGTAGAGCCATAACTCCAGGAAGCCAGCTGTCAGGGTTGTGGCGCAGGCCCCTGCGGGTGGGAGGCAAGGGGAGAAAAACGGTGTCTGGCCAAATTCCCTTTCTGACACCTGAGCCTGGCTGGCTTTGTAACCGGAGAGTTTTGCGCCCTTTCCCCCATCCCATCTTCCCCGGGGAGATCCTGGGGCCCTTCTTGCTCTCTCCATCCTTGGAGGGAGCTCAGGGACATTTCGGGATTCTGATTTCTTGGTCTGCAACTCCCTGTGTGCCAGGCTGGGCTGGGCCCCGCTGCGGCTGGCTGGCGTTTGGCGCTCTCATCCAGAGAGCGCTTCGCTTTGAAATCTACCCACTGCCTTTTTTTTTTTTTTTTTTTTAAACCAGGTATGATGATGTCAAACGTGATGCTGATGCTACAGTTACAGCCCCTGCTGGCGCAGCCTCTCTGATTCTGTCTTCCTCTCCGCGTCCAGTGCTGGGCTTTTTCAGACAAGTGCATCTCCTAACCAGGTCACATTTCAGCCGCGACCCACTCTCCGCCAGTCACCGGACGCAGACCGCGGGAGGAGGGCTGAGGACAGCCGCGTGCTCTTCACCAGCAGCGGGGTGGGAGGAAGGACATTAAAATACTGCAGAAGTCAAGACCCCCAGGTAGAACCCGGACCACGATGCGCGCCCCGGGCTGCGGGCGACTGGTGCTGCCGTTGCTGCTCCTGACCGCAGCAGCCCTGGCCGAAGGTGACGCCAAGGGTCTCAAGGAGGGCGAGACCCCTGGCAATTTCATGGAGGACGAGCAATGGCTGTCGTCCATCTCACAGTACAGCGGCAAGATCAAGCACTGGAACCGCTTCCGAGACGTGAGTCCGCAGGGCCGCCCGGGCAGAGGCCCGGGGTTGCAGGTTAGGGGAGTGAGCTCCGGTTGCGGGTTAGGGGAGTGAGCTCCAGGATCTGCGGGAGTGGCCGCCGCACGTTGCAGCCCAAGGCTCTGCAGCCCGGCCGGCTAATTACACGGAGAGTAAACAGTATGAGGGGTCACAGCCTGGCGCCTCTCCCCTGTCCCTGTGGCCCTGGCCGGCGGCCCTGGGACCCCCCAGCCCCGGGACTCTCAGCCCCACACACGCCCGACACTCCGGGGGCGCGCTCTCCGGGGTCGCCCCTGCGGGCCGGGAGCGGGAAGGGGTGCGGGGCCGGGGGAACCGGGCTCTGGCTGCTGCTGGACCCCGACCCGCTCCCCCGCTGCGTTGTGCGAGCCGCCCCCGGGCCTGTCCCAGCCACGGGGATGCTGCAGGCTGCACATACGGGGCACTGCAGCACCGGCAGGTCTGGGTGGGGCCGGCAGTGAGGGTGGCATCGGCTTGCGCGGTGCCCTCTGTTCCGACCGTGGGCTTTGCGGGAGGGGGCAGCAGGGGACGGGAGTGTGGCCGGGGCTCTGGGTCTGGGGTCCCAGCAGCCTTCCTAGGCGAGATGATGGAAGGCGTGTCTGTACGGGGGTGGGCTGGGGTTCCCGTGCAGAAGGGCGCGCGAGGACCCAGGAGGGTTTTCCTGGACCAATCTTTCAGGGGGGAACCCAGCTCGGAGCGAGGGGAGCAGCTCGGAGCCGCAGGAAGGCTCCCGACCCGGTGGGCTTGAGAAGCCCGGGAGAGCCCAGAAGCTGGGTCTGGGGGCCCCCGGCGGGCGCCGCCCGAACCCCTGCGTAACCTTGGGCCGAACTCCGCGGGGTGGGGGCGGGGGGGCGGCTGCGGCACTTTTGTTTACCGGCACCTGTGGATCGGAGGGGAAGTCGCAGGCGGCGGCCTGGCGGGCCAGCTCCTTCCTCCGGGCCGGGCCGGGTTGTGGGCTGGGGAAGCAGGGGTGAGGCAGGGCGGGCGGAGGGTGTGGCTGGACCCCGAGATCGTTGGGGGTGCTGTGGGGGATGGGCCCGGATGCGCCAGAGGCGACACCGGCTGCTCCTGGCGACCTGGTGCTCACCATCGCCCTGACCCCAGAAAACCTCTTCTAGGACCCCGGCCCTTACTCCTGCTTCCCCAGATTCCCTCGTCCGACCCACCCAGTACAACGGAGGCCACACCATGACCTCTCCGGTTTTCTCTTAAACTGTGTGCATCCACAAGTTCCTTGGAAATTTGTTTAAAACACACTTGCTTCATAGGCTGTCCAGCCAAGTAATGGGAAGAGGCAGAGATTTGGATCTTTTTGTTACCGTCAGACAAGTGACTGTTTCTCCCCAAAGTCAAACTGGCAGGTTGTAATTCACAGAGGACAGCAGGAACCACGGGTAGCCAGGTCTCCAGGCTGAGTGGCCGGGCCCCCGATGGGCTGCTGATCTCCGCCTTCGCCCCACTTGCGGCCTGTCCAGCCTCAGGAGCCTTGAGCCCCGCGAGGCCTTCCCGAGGCACCTGCAGGCCCGGCGCAGATGAGCCGCAGTCTCCTGCCGCCTCCTGGGCAGCAGCCCGGCCGCAGCAGCGAGGGGGTGGCAGCAGGCCGGCCCATCCGGAATCCATGTGTCACTGGCCTGGGCCTCCCTCCGACTCACTGGCTGTTTGATCTGCCAAAATGAGACCAGTGAAGGTCAGAGGGAAAAGAGATGCTTAATCAGAATAGGAAAGGTTTAAAATAAAAGATTCCTCCCCACCTCCCTTCTTCCACCTGCTTCTAATAGCCAGCTCAGTGGGTGAGAATAAATGACTTGCTGCTTGACCCCATGGCACTGGGCTGCCCACCTGTCTCCCTGTATTGGTGCCAACCACTTCCCCCTTCCTCCCATGCTCATCAGAAGAAGGGCACTAGATTTGAAAGTCTTCAGGACTTGCACATATAAGATTTATGGGAAAGCTTTAGGCGTGTGTTGATTTTGGTAGCCTCAGGCTTTTGTAGGGCAGATGTCCTCTAAAACCCCATTGAAGGTAGTCCTGGCTGCAGGAGGACAGGGTCAGGGAGAGAAGTAGGACAAAGAAGGCTGGGCAGGAGGGCCTGGCCCTGGGGATCTGTTGACAGCCTCTGCAGAAAGGCAGGAAGGAGGCTGCTAGCTCAGAGCCACTGCATTGCATAACTCTAGGGGTGTCACAATAGAAATGTCGCCCCCTGAAGTTGTGCAGTGCACAGACAGTATACAGGGTCCCCACCAGCACTAGAAACGTATTCCTCTTCTGCCAGAAGAAGCCCTACTTCCTGCCTAAGGGCTGAAGGCACTCTAACTGGGCCCAGTAGCAATGGGCTTTATATTTCCATTAGGCCAGCTCTTTGGAAAATATGCTCCTTGGTTCCTCAAAGGAGAGATGGAAATTTCATTTGAACCCCTTAAGGGGTTGCAAGGTTGAGCTGGGACTTTGTTCATAACCCCATAATGGTACAGGGTCCCTCATTTGCCCTAGTAGGGTGGAGGCAAGCAGGAGGAGTGGGATACTCTCAGGCAACAGGATTGGGAGGGAAATGCCTCATTAAATGATGTGGACAGAACTGAAGGGGGAAGTTGAGGGAATCATGTTGAAAGGGTCAGGAGAATGAAGAAGAGCAAGAAAACTTGAGGAGTTGCTCCACTTTGGAATTGGCCAGAGCTGGTTGAGAGGGAGCGCAGCTTAGCATCTTTCTCTGAGCACCAGGATTATAGGGAAGGCAGGATTTACCAGTTGAGTAATCCTCCCCTCCAGTGGGCTCAGGGCTTTCACAGCCTGCGCCTGGCTAGATCTCTTCTAATGCTAGGTGCCCGACTGCCAGGGAGGAGGGGATTCTGGCAGAGGAGCAGGGAGGTTGTGGACTCCACCTGGCTCCCTGGCCCACAGATCTAGCCATGCCCTGCCCTGGGCAGTCCTGGGCTTTTCCAAGCCCTGCTGCCCGATGCTCCTATCTCCCAATTCACTCCCTGCACAACTGGGTGGAATTTAATGCAGGTCTTTGGAACAAAGCATCTAGGGCCTAGAAGGATGGACACTTGGAGGAGACAGGTCCATTACACAGCATTCTTCAGGGCAGGCTCCACAGAGCTTGGCTATGAAGAACTGACTGTTCTCTTTCTTCTTGGTTCTTCTCTACTTTGTACTCCACTTCTACGAAGTTTTCATTATATTTATGAGTGTCTTGCACAGTGCTTGGCACCCAGGAGGCACACAGTTCATATAAGTTGAGTCTCTGGTGCAGTGAGCACTCATGTCTGCCAGTCCCTACGGAAAGCGCTTTAATTTGAGTGGTCTCTTGCGCCTGTCGACGACCTGGGAGATAGTTATTGTTACTTTACAGACTACCATTTTATGGTTGTAGAAACTGAGGCACACAGAAGTAACCTACCCAAAGGTCAAATAGCTAGTAAGTAGCAGAGCTGAGATTTGAATCCAAGTCATCTCACTTAATTTTGCTTTTCAGGGAATTCTAGGGCTCACCCTTAGCAAAAGTGAGAAGGAAGGGTCTATCCTGAAGAACAAAGTCTACCCTGGCTCGTGTCCTCTGAGTCTTCAAGGATGCCCTGAGTAGGAGTGTCACCTCCTAGGAAGGTGGGCCAAAGCCCCCAGTGTCTCCAGCAGCCTTCCCATAGCCTGCTCCCCACCCAGGCCTAGCAACACTCCAGAGGCAGCTCTCCACCCAGGAGGGGCTGGGGTGCAGTGTGCTGGGACAGCTCTGGCCTGGGTGCAGGTTCAGACTCTGCCACTGACTGGCCCCAGGATACCGGGCACATCACATAACCCCTCTGAGCTTCGGTTTCAGACTAGGAAACTAAAAGGGACGCATAAGCCTGAAGGCACCTTGTCAGGGGGCTGGAGGGCTTCCAGGGCAGGTACTATGCTCCTTCCCCATGGAAAAACCACCAGATGGGTCCTCATTTCTGGGGCTGGCCCACACCATGCCTGTCCCTGTGAGAAAGACGGTACTGCACGTTCACTGTCACTCATTCACTGCAGATCTGAGCACTTCCTGGATGCCAGGGACTTCATCATGATCCTGGAGTCTGGTCCAGGGATATTGTTACCTGCTGGCTACATATGAGTCTCATGTGTTTAGGAACACCAAAAAGGCAAGTAGCAAGTAGCCACAAAGGGTCTCCCTCCTGACCACCCCTCCCTGCTTCCCACCCCACACACCTAAACCAGCGTGAGTGTGGGGATGCGCTGCGCCAATGTCTGTGGGTAAGTGTGGGTGTGTGAGAAGAACCCAAAAGTGGGTCAGGATGGATTTCATAATTGGGGTTTGGGTCCTCTGCCAGATAAAGTGACTAAAAACAAAACAAAACATATAACAACAACAACAACAATTGGGGTTTGAGAATGGAAGGGTGGGCCTTTCCCTGACCTCCCTTCCACCCCGGCTTCTAACTGGAGCAGTGTCAGCAGAATGATGGGCTCTTGAACACCCAGCCAGACTCCAAGCCTGGGAAGAGAGGGAGAGAAGAGCCCTCTTTGCCTGGAGAGGCTGTCGTATGCTACTCCAGTCTTGCAGCAGCCTGAGAGGATGGGAAGCCAGCACCCTCCCCTCCCCTTCTCGAAGAGGTCAGAAGGCTACCTGGAGCACAGAAGAGCTCTTTCCTACCCTGAGCCCCAAGGGCCAGAGAGAGTGCTCTGCTCAGCTTCCCAGTGAGGGGATAGAACTAGTTGTGACCTTAGGGCAGCCACTTCACCTTTCTGGGCCTCGATTTTCCTGGTGGTTTAGTGGGGAGGCGAAACCGAATCATCTACAGAGGCTTTAGCATGCTGTGACTCCAGAAAGAGCCTGGAAATGGCCTGGCCACCCACAGGTATACCCTGCCTATCCTACCACACCACCGCCACAGGCTGGGCAGCAAGTCTTTGGGTTTAAGGAAGAGATTCTCTTTTTTCTCCAGAGAAAGTACCTGTGACCAGATTAGGGGAGGGTGTATATTAGCTGGAGACCAAGAAACCTGAGAAATGGGGCCTAATGGCATCTTGGGGCAAGCACCAGGCTGAGGACGCACGTATCATCTCTCTTAGTTAGCTAGTTAGCGTGGGCTGCTGTAACAAGATACCAGAGATGGGGTGGCTTAAACAACAGAGATTTATTTTATCCTCACACTTCTGGAGGCCAGGAAGTCTAAGATCAGGATGCTGGCAGACTTGGTGTTTGATGAGGGCCCTCTTCCTGGCTTACACTTTTCTCATTATAGCCTCACATGGCAGAGAGAGAGAGAGCATGAGCTCTATGTAGCCTCTTCCTTTTTTTTTTTTTTTTTTGAGACAGGGTCTCACTCTGTCACCCAGGTTGGAGTGCAGTGATGCAGTCCTGGCTCACTGCAACCTCCACCTCCTAGACTCAAGCGATCCTCCCACCTCAGCCTCCCAAGTAGCTGGGATCACAGGCACACACCACCACGCCTGGCTAATTTTTGTATTTTTTGTAGATAGGGGGTTTCACCATGTTGCCCTGGCTGGTCTTGAACTCCTAGACTCAAGCAATCCACCCCCTTCCACCTCCCAAAGTGCTAGGATTACAGACATGAGCCACCATGCCAGCCTCTAGCCTCTTAAACAGACCCT
This sequence comes from Mandrillus leucophaeus, assembly GCF_000951045.1. Classification (NCBI taxonomy): domain Eukaryota; kingdom Metazoa; phylum Chordata; class Mammalia; order Primates; family Cercopithecidae; genus Mandrillus; species Mandrillus leucophaeus. Next base: position 3,543,100 of record NW_012104142.1, on the reverse strand, counting down.
GATGAGGGCCCTACCCTGATGGCTTACCTAGACTGAATCCACCCCCCCAAGACCCCGCCTCCTAATCAACTCCCATTGGAGGTCAGGATTTCAGCATTGGGGTTTGGGGGAACACAAACGTGCAGTCTACGATGCCATCTCTGCGTCTCCTTGCAGGAGCAATGTGGGTCTTCTTAGAGTTGCGGATGGGAAAAATGTATGCCCAGGCCTAGGCCTGGATACAGAATTTAGATACCACTGTGCCCAGCCTCAGTGTGCAGACCTGGCCCGGCTGTGGCTCTTGAAGTGTGCCAGCCTCTGACCGCCCAAGGACTTGGTCAGCATCCAGTTGCAGGTGTGGCTCCTTCCTTGGGGTTCCTGCAGCATTTATTGGCCATAACTCATTTGGCACAGGTTTAGATGCTACCTCATAGCATCACTTAAACTGCGGGCTGTATCTTCCGAGTCCTCCTGCTGGTATTTGTAATGTATGTTTGTCACATTCCTCCCATCGTAATCCCCTGAGGACAGGGTCTGGGAACAGACTGCCTTGCATAGCTTACCACCCCATCCCCAGAGCATTGCATGGGGTGTTTGGCACACAGTAGGTGCTCAATGTAAACGTGTGCACTGTGGCATGTTAGAGCCAGACAGGATCTCATCCAGCACATTCTCTGCACCCCTCCCTCTCCTCTCCAAGTAGCAGTGCTGTGGGTTCAAATAAAGAGGGGCTGGGGTGCTGGTCTGACTGTGCTGGTGATTTGGGGAGATCTCTTCCTCTTCCTGAACCCCAAAACATTGGGACAAACACAGCAACACGCTCAGCTCCCTGAATTTCAGTGATTCATTTGTGGGATAAGGGAGTGAATGATAAATGAAGGACGACTGTCCCCGGGTCTCCCTGTCCTTCAGCCCTCTGTGCCTGTCCCTGGCTGCAGCCAGTCTCCCACTTTATCCTATGGAGAGGGTGCTCTGAGCCTCTTCCCCACTCCCACACCTTATTATGCCCAAAGAGTGTGCCAGTCACCTATCAGACATGTGGATGGTGGGCACAGGGCTCCCTCGGGTAGAGAACAGCTTCTGTAGGGCGGGGTGTGCAGCCCCCTCCTGCTCTCTGCCTTAACACCTGCCAATCTGTCAAGGCTGCCCTGTACAGAAGGGTAAGCCAGACCCCGCTGGTGTCTTACCTCTGCCTGGATGCAAACAGCTCGCTCCTTCCCTGACCCCTTGTCCCCTGGCATAGGGCAGAGGACGCAAAGAGTCTGAAATCGTTCAGGCTCCTATTCTACTAATCTCCAAGTTCTCAGTTTGGAAGAACTGGGGGAGCAGAATCCTGGAGGCTCAGAAGCACTGAGCCCCACATTTCACAGGTAAAGAAACAGGGCCAGCCGGGTGCGGTGGCTCAAGCCTGTAATCCCAGCACTTTGGGAGGCCGAGACGGGCGGATCACGAGGTCAGGAGATCGAGACCATCCTGGCTAACACGGTGAAACCCCGTCTCTACTAAAAAATACAAAAAACTAGCTGGGCGAGGTGGCGGGCGCCTGTAGTCCCAGCTACTCAGGAGGCTGAGGCAGGAGAATGGCGTAAACCCGGGAGGTGGAGCTTGCAGTGAGCTGAGATCCGGCCACTGCACTCCAGCCTGGGTGACTGAGCGAGACTCCGTCTCAAAAAAAAAAAAAAAAAAAAAAAAAAAACAGGGCCAGAGAAAGGGCAGGAAAAAAAAAAAAAAAAGAAACAGGGCCAGAGAAAGGGCAGGCACCTGCGACACGGCTCCTCTTGCGGCCCGGGGCTCTTCCCCTGCACCATGGCCTGTGGCTCAGCTCCAGCCCTGGGGTCTCCCTCAGACCTCCCTGGGGCTTGAATTCTGACCCCCATCCCCATGTTCCAGAAGGGAAGCCAGGGTCCTGAGGCAGCTCAGAACACAGCCCCAGGCCTCTCACTCCTCCCACTGTTCTCTGCCCTTTATAGACTATTGGGGCAGGGACCAAGGACTAGGGCAACCACCAAAATGCCACTGGACCAGCAGGGAGGTCAGGCCCCGGGCATCAGGTGGGTGTTGGCACAGGCATACCTGAGCCCAGGCCCAGCCCGGCTCCTGGCACGCGGGGAGTGATGATAAGCACATTTTTGCCCTCCAAGGAAATTCCTCTGAGGGCAGAGGAGGTGGGAGGCTGGAGTCTTCTAGATGCCTGTCTCCTTCTGTTTTTCCAGGCCTAACACAGCCTCTGCCGCCGCCTCCAAGAGAGGGGCAAGTATTTATACCTGGCCCCTCTGCCCCCCACCCCCCT
>NW_012104142.1:3519487-3540701 GCF_000951045.1 Mandrillus leucophaeus | reverse complement strand
TGCCCAGCCACCCCCACCCCCTCGCAGGGACGCTGCCTCCCCAAGTGCCCTCTCCCGGGTGTGTGATGGAGTGTTAATCCTCAGCAGAGGAGGATCCCAGGTGTCGCCACTGGGCCCCGCCTCGCTCTTTTCTGGGTCCTTCTCTCTGTGCCCTGTGGCTATTTCCAGGGAGGGCAGGAGAAGGCCACAGAGGCCAGCTTCTTTCCAGTCCTGGGCCTTCTTCAGTGGACTGGCCTCCATCACAGGCTCCCTTGCCTGAGGAATGAGGTCAAAATAATGGCAGGTACAGGGCCTCTCAGATACTGAGCCAGGCCTGGCCCACTTCCATTTTTAGAGATTCTTGGTCTATTAAAAAATGAAGAAATGCCGTAACAAGGTTAGGGAAGTTGTAGTGTATTCAGTCTTATGATGACCATCTTCTTTCCGTCCTCTTGCTGTGCTTCTGGCTGTGTGGCAAGTGGAGACAATGTCAGACATCCATATTGAGGCCCCTTGTAACACTGAGATCCTACAGAGCCTCTGCCCAGCCCTGCCCCTACGCTCCCTGGGTGTGTGCCAGAGAACCCGGGGTTCAGGTGTCCTGTCTTGTGTGTTTTGAAAGTACAGAGCTTCAGTTCACAAAGTGCCCTTGCAGACATGATTGCTCGGGTTCTTCTGTAGCTCAGAGGGGAAGGCAAGGGGGTCTTCCTTATTTTGCAGCCAAGGAAGCCAGTCCAGCAAGGGAAGCAACTCACTTGCTGGCAGTCAGTGGCAAGACCAAGCAGGAGCCCAAGCCCCCGAGTCCTTGGTGGTGAGGGGTGTAGGGGGTAAGGTCTCCCTGTCACACTGTGCTGCAGAGAAGCAGGTGGATCTTGACCCCATAAGCCAGAGTCTGAAGGGCTGCTCTTCTTTGCTGATGCGCTGCTGGGCCCCAAGCTTCCCACCAGATGGAGAAGCTGGGAGAGATTGGGTTAATTCAAGCTGTGAAGTGAGCGGGTGATTTGGGTGCTAATTAAAATGACAGGAAGTAAACAGCACTTGGAAACACCCAGCATGTGCCCCCTAAGCCTGACTAGGCTTGCGCACTCACTGCTGTCTCCCCCAGCTTGGCGCAGTGGGCACCGTCTCCATGGCAACTGAGCTGAGCTGCAGAGATCAAAGCTGGAGATGGGTTAGCTCCAAACCAGTCAAACCAGGGGTCGTGTGAAGGGGTTTCTGAAAAATGCCTGGAGAACGGGGGCCCCCAGGTGTCTTCCTCTTCCACCGCCAGACCCTCCCCTCCTAACTGCAAAACTCCCTGCCTAGGGCTTGAAGCTGAGTTGGTGTGGTAGGAGAAACCACCTGTGGGCTGGGATTGGGCCTCCTGGGACCCGCCCCTGGCCTGGAACTTTTTTCATCAGCTAACATTCATGGAGTACTGGTTAGAGGCATGGATTCTGGAATCACAGTTCTGGGTGCAGCACTCTTCTCCTTTGCAATTGCTGTGTGACCCTGCATAAGTCACTTAACCTCTCTGAGCCTCAATTTTATCATCTGAGACATGGAGATAATAATAGTAATGTTTCTTAGAGTTGTTGTGAAGAGGAAACAAGCCAATGAATGTAAAATGTTTAGCATAATGCTTGCCACGTGGTAATTGCTGTAAAGATGTCAGCCAGTGTTAGGAGTGTGTATTACTAGATGCTGGGCATAGAGAGAAGAAATTTACATGATCTCTGCCCTCAAGGAGGGCATCCAAGGAACTGGCCATCTAACTAGGGCGGAGTGAGGCGGAGGCGACATTGCCCGGTGTCACTGGAGCAATGGTAGACTTCTGTGAGGCGCAGCTGGCCTGAAGGATAAGGAGTGGGGCTCGGGAAGATGATGGCCGAGCTGGGTTTTGGGAGATGAGTAGAAATTCTGAGGCTGACGTGAACTGGCATTCCAAATGGCGAAGGCTGTACTGGCCATGCTGGAACCTTGCAGGAGGGACCTGGAGCCGGGGTAGCCAGGGAGAGATCAAGAGAAGATGGAATTTCTTCTGTAGGTGACAGGGAACCCGTGAAGGGCTTTCAAAATAATAATACTTATGATATTTTTTTATTATTTTTAGAATTTATTTTATTTTATTATTTATATTTATTATGATTATGATTATGTTTTTTCCCTTTATTACAAAGTAATATATGTTCATTGCAGAAATTTTGGGGAAAGTTGGGGAAAAGCAGAAAGATGTCAGAATTCTCTGTATTCCTACCCAGCAGAGGAAATGACTATTACCATTTTGGTGTAAATCCTTTTCACTTACTCACTTTCTTTTTCCCCAAAATGAGATCAAACTGTATATTCAGTTTCAAGGAGGGAGAGACCGGGTCAGAATTGTGTTCTGGAAGGATCTGGGTGGCCACAGCCATGTGGAAGATGGTGGGAGGAGGGAGACCCTCAGGAGGCGCTGCAGTTGTTTGGGTTGGGGTGGTCCAGGCCAGTGGGTGGAGGGCAGGGAGGGCAGGCAAGAGGGATTTGGGAGGGGAAGGGGCAGGACAGTCTTTGGGTTGGCAAGGGTGGCACTGTGAGCCTGCTGCAGGAACAGGCCTGGAATGGGAAGCAGGAGCCTGGGTTCTCCCAGGACCAGCCTGTTCCTCAGCGCACCTTGTATTGCTTTGTGTGAGGCACCCTCGGAGGGAGGAAGAACGGCTGCTCTTTTTCATCCCAGAGGCCCCGTGTTTGGGGTGAAGACACCCAAGAACATCAGCAAAGTGTTAGACATAAGCACAGAGCGGGAAGGACCTGAGGCCTCATGGCTGGCTCAGTGGTCTCTAAGCTGCCTGCCTAGAGCTAGCGCAGAAGCCTGGCCCAAGCTGGGTCTTGCCCATGGGATTCCAGAAGTCTCAGGTAGCACGTGGGTGCTGGAAGATTTAAAAAGCTCCTCGGGGAAGGGCACGGTGGCTCATGCCTGTAACCCCAGTGCTTTGGGGGGCTGAGGCAGGAGGATCACTTGAGCCCAGGAGTTGGAGATCAGCCTGGGCAGCATATCAAGACCCTATCTCTATGAAAAAAACCACACCAAAAGTTAGACAGGCATGGTGGCACATGCCCGTGGTCCCAGGTACTTGCAAGGCAGGAGGATCGCTTGAGCCTGGGAGTTTGAGGCTACAGTGAGCTATGATCGTGCCACTGCACTCCTGCCTGGGTGACAGAGCAAGACCCTGTCTCAATAAATAAATAAAAATAAAGAGCTCCTCGGCTGATTCTAAGGCACAGTCACCACTGAGGTCCTCATGGCACAGTAAGGAAGTGACTTGTTTGAGGACACGCCGTGGGCCAGGCTGAAAGTGGACTCCTGGTCCAATGCCCCTTCTATGTCCTCTCTCTACCTCCTCCTCCTCAGTGCAGACACTGGTCCTCTCTCAAGGAGAGATACTCTAACTTATGGGGTGGGAGTAGGGGATGGGGAACCCTGGCTCAGTTCCTCTTTTGTCTTGCAATCTCTGGCCAGTTGCTGTTCCTCTCTGAACCTTCATTTTCTCCTTTCTTCTGGTGTTGATCCTGTTGGCTCTGACTACTTCATAGGACTGTGAAGACAAAAGGCAGACCCATCCAAATTCCTGGAGAGAACTTACTCTAAAAGCGCCATGCAGGCTGGGCACAGTGGTTCACGCCTGTAATCTCAGCACTGTGGGAGGCTAAGGCAGGAGGATTGCCTGAGCCCAGGAGTTCAAGACCAGCCTGGGCAACATGGCAAGACCCCCATCTCTATTAAAAAAAATGTTTTTAAATTAAAAGCTTTACTCATATAGATAGATAGATAGATAAGCATATCTAAGCACCATGCAATACAAGCCATGGGCTCTTCCAAATCCCCATTTTCCAGGTGAAGTTGGCAGCAGAGCCACCTGCCAGCACTCTCAGGTGTAGAACGGGGCCTCTGTTTCCTGAGAAGCCCCAGGTGCCCTGATGAGACTATTTCTCACAACTGCTAATGAGCCCACTGGGGTGCCAGAAATAGACACCCAACGCTGCACTGAAAGGCATTATTCGCACTTGCCAACAAACACCTTCTTATCAGCTTAAAGGTGGCACCAGCCCACACCTGGCCTCAGGGGCCCTCAGTGTGTCCCTGGGTTTTGCCCTCAGAGTGGCCACTCCCAAGTTGCCCACAGGACTTCCTCATCCTTCCTCCCTGCAAGACCACCTAGGGGACTCTTCTCACACCGCCTATGGTCTCTGCTGTCCCCGTGGTGGCCTCTCCCTCTCCACTTTTACGGGGTTCCTCATGTGGCATCTCTGTCCCCCATTTCCCCACCCGCAGTCCGGGGCCTTTTCAGCTTTGATTTGTTAAGTGCTTCTTGGATCCCAGGCACCCCACAGGTGCCATCTGCTTTAATCTCTGAGTGGTGCCGTGAGGCACTGAGCCCCTTGAGGTTGGGTGCTTGCCCAAGGTGCACTGGTCAGGGGAAGCCTGGGGATCTGCAGGACCCCAGGGCCCTGCTCTCCTCGTCCCTCTCTGGCTGGCTGTCTTTGCTCTCCTGGGAGTGAGGGTCCTGGAATCCAGATCCACCGGGGCCCCTCCATCCCTCCCACCCAGCCTGGCCACAGCAGAGGCAAAAAGCCGAGGCTGGAACCTGGGGCAGTGCTTTGCACAGAAGGGGCTGCCTCCCTGCCAACTGAGTCAGGAGGGGAGTGGGGGATGGTGGAGCTGCTGGGGAAGTCCCTTTCTTAGAACTCCCACCCCATCCCCACTTTCCCCCAAATTTCTAATCAGAAATTCTTGGTCTTGATCTTTGAGAATCCACTGTGTACTGAGTCCCAAAGATTCCACTCACAGCCTGGCTGGAGGTTAAGGCAGCAGGGTTGGGCCAGAGGATGGAAGTATCAGGGGCCTCAGATGACGCCCAGGGGCTGGAGGTGCCTTCCGTACTCCCACTCTGGGCAGGTGGGTTATGGGCACACAGATCTTGTTGGTTGAGGGCAGGTATGGTTGAGGGCTCATACCTCCCTCCCAGAACCCAGCCATTTCCTGTCACCTGCACAGTCTTGTCCCCACCCTTGCCCTAGGGGATGATGGGTACAGATGGGAAGACCCCAGCTGATGGAGACCAGTTGCCACTTTTGCCCCAACCCTTGTCATCATGGCCTCAGCAGCTGCACCTCTCTTGGCCTCCCTCTATCTTCTGTGGGGTGGACCCCCAGGAGAGGACCCCGGCACCCCGAGGAGCTCCTGGAGAAGGCTTCGTTGGTTTTAGCAAATGAGGGAAGTGGTACCTCCGCGGAAGCTTACCTAGGGGCTCAGGAGTGCTCAGGTCAAGCCCCAGGGATGGGGGGGGTGTGAGGCCAGGTGCCCCGCAGGCTCCCAGGAAGCACCCCTGCAGCCATCCTCTGTCTGCTCCTGGGCCCAGGGGCTGCGGGACTCTTGGCTGCTGGGACAGGTATGTGTGGGCCAGGTGTGGGCCGAGCAGAGGGGTGGGGAAGAGGCTCAGTGAGAGAGACAGAGGAGAAAGGGACACAGGAACACACGGGGACGCAGGTGAAAGCAAGAGAAAGAAGGAGAGAGTGGGAGAGAGCCGGCCTGGGCCCTCATGGGAGCAGTTTGTGGTCCTCCCACCCTCTCCCTCCTTCCCATCTCCTGCTGCCTCCCTCTCGCACTGCGGAAGAGGCAGGAAGGCCAGCCTGAGGGAGAGCCTCGAGTGCGAAACTGGAGGCTGCTCACAGAGTGGGTTTTGTCACCTTGTTTCTGGATAAAAACCGTCTGGCACTGGGTGAACAGTGTCCTTATTAGTGTTCTTGTTTTCCTACTGTAGCTACACACGTGTGTGCATATGTCCACCTGTGCATAAATGAGGATGTGCATACACACAAACGCACCTGCACACACACGCTACATAGTACAGACCTGTGAGTTTGCATGAGTGCACCTGGGTCTGCATAAATGCACACACGCACAGAAGCATGCACTCGGGTCTATGCCTGTGCACACCGTGTCTTTCTTGGTGGTGATGCCAACTGCTTGCTCGGGTCTGGCCCCTTCTGGCCTTTGTCCAGGAGGCCTCACCCTGCCTGCTCTGATGCTTGCCAGCTTCCAGGGGAGGCTTCAGAAGCCTGAAGGCCTTGGGATTTCAAAGCCCTTTAGGCACGGTTCTGTGTGCCCACTGCTGCATGCATGTGGGTGCCCTTTGGTGCCATGGCCCCGTGTGCTTTTCCCCTAGACCTGACAGCTCTGCTCACCCCTGCACCTCTCCGTTCCTTTGGGCTAGGGCAGAACTCAGGATGAAGGGGGCAGCTGCGCATGACTTCTCATGCCCTTCTCCCCCCTAGCTCCCAGAGCCCCTCCTGGAGCCCCACTCAGAGGAAGTGGGCAGCTGGTCCTTGTAACTGCCAGCCTCCAGGCCTAGGAGGCCCCCTCCTTGCCTGCCTGGCAAAGCTTCCACTAGGAGTGCCCTGGGACTGTTTGGTGTTTTTTAGCAACTGTCTCTGCCCTGTAGGGGAAAGGGAGGAAGCCAGATAAGTTGAGTGTTCTTACCAGGGAGCTGGGTTGGGTGGGAGGTGCTCTGCCTCTGGCCACTCTGTGGTCCATGGCCCGAGAGGCCTCTGCAGCCAGAGCAGGGTGAGAAGGTCTCCCTTGTGTCTTAGGCCTCAGAGAGTGTGTTGTAGCAAGAAGAGTGGCCTGTGCTGGGTGTCGGGACACCTGGGTTCTGTGACAGGAGGACCTGGGTCAGGTCATCTCCTGTCTCTGGGCTTTCTCCTGCACAAAGAGGGGGCTGGACCAGGTGACCTCGTAGGACCCTTTCTGGGTCCTCTGCCTCTGAGGATTTGAAGCTGACCTGTGATAACTGGGGAAGCCTCATCACAGGCATGGCCTCCCCACTCACTCCGTGCACCAGCTGAGCTCTGTAGAGAAGTGAGACCTTGAGCAAAAAGCATCCCTTTGCAGCCTGGATGAGAGGGCCTTCCTCCCGCCTCACTCACATGGTGGGCAGAGGTCAGGAGAGCGGACTGACAAGGAAGGGGCCTTCGCAGGAGACAGACAGTGCACCGTTTCTCAGGCAGTTTCTGGGACACCCAGGGCACAGGCATGAGAAGCTCTGTTCCCGTGCAGTGTGGGCCCCTTGGACATCTGTCCTGGTGGTGGGGCTGGGAATGGAGTGGGGGTGCCCCACCCTCTCAAAGAAAAAGCCTCTTCTTCTCCTAAGGCCAGTCTTAAGGTCTGTGGTGAAGACGTAAGAATACTGGCCTCCTATTGGGGTTCCTGGGGGTCAGAGGAACACAGCCATCAAAGGCCATTGCTCAGCACCCATGGCCACATGACGAGGCGGGGGACCCCAGAAACACCAGAGGGCCTCACACTGATATCCCCATCTTTCTCCCTTTCTCCTCCTGCTCCGTTTTCCATGGCTTGCGGCTGTTCCCTGATCTCCAGGAAGTGGAGGTGAGTACTGCCGGGGGCCCAGTCTGTGTGTTCTCTGCAGAGCACACCCCCTCCCCTCCTGTCCCTCCACACCCTCACTCTGACTTGCCTTCTCTGCCAGCCTCCAGTGTGGCGCGGGGGCAATAAGGAGCTCACGGGAGAGGCTGGAAAGGATTCTAGACATGGGTTTACAGGGATAGAGGTGTGGGGAAGGCAGCTGGCAGGGCCTGAGTGGACAGGAGTCAGCCACCAGGATGACGGCCATTGGCACATGGCATTGCTGGCCCGGCCTCTCCTTGGCCCCGCAGTTGAACCTCTGGGATATGGATCTTAGCCCTTCCCTTCTCCCTTGTCCCTCTCTGTCCTCTAGGACGACTACATCAAGAGCTGGGAGGACAATCAGCAAGGAGATGAAGGTAACATGACTCTCCCGGTGGGGGAAGGTGACTGACAAGTGTGAAGACTTGAGACCAGAGGGCAAGCCCTGACCCCGCTTGGAGGCTCCTTGAGCAGCCAGGCCCTGGTAGGGGTGGGACTCCTGAGCTCAGGAGCTCTGGTTATCAAGGGCTGCTGGAGGGAGAGGGCTCCCAGCTCAGAAGCGGGGCTGGAGGTTCTTGGGTTCTCCCAGGTGACCTGTGTCCTGACTCTGTGCCCCTGTAGCCCTGGACACCACCAAGGACCCCTGCCAGAAGGTGAAGTGCAGCCGCCACAAAGTGTGCATCGCCCAGGGCTACCAGCGGGCTATGTGCATCAGTCGCAAGAAGCTGGAGCACAGGTGAGGGGTTTGGGGAGGTGGGAGCCCTGGAGGGGGTGTGTTCAAAGAGCAAGGGCTCAACTGACCCTCTCCTTATGAATTAGCCATCTACTGCTGTGAAATAAATTGTAAAACTTAGTGCTTAAAACAGCAAATATGTATTATCTCACATCGTTTCTGAGGGTTGGAATCCAGAAATTGTTCTCTTAGATGGTTCTGGCTCGGGGTCTGTCTTGAGGTTATAATCAAGGTGCTGGCTGGGGCTGTTTCATCTGAAAGCTTGTCAGGGGCTGGAGGATCCACTTCCAAGCTCACTCGTATGCTCTTGGTGGGAGGCCTCAGTTCCTGGTCATGTGGACCCCTCCATAGGGATGCTTGAGTGTCCTTACAACATGGCGGCTGCCTTCACCTAAAGTAAGTCATTCAAGAGATGAGTGAGGAGAAAGCCACACCATATAAGAACAATTACCAAACACTGTGGGATCCAGGGAAAGTCACATCTCCTTTTTGGGCCTTGATGTAGTATCTCTAAGACAAATAGGTTAGACTAGATAATTTGAGGTTCCTTTCAGCTTTGACATGCTGTGACTTCATGAAATATTTAAGGTGGTGGCTTGTGAGAGGTTGTAGCTTGCAGAGGAGAAAGGAGTGAGGGACATTTAAGGAAGCCTTAGCTCCAGCTGGGTGTGGTGGCTCACGCCTGTAATCCCAACACTTTGGGAAACCAAGGTGGGTGGATCACCTAAGGTCAGGAGTTCGAGACCAGCCTGACCAATATGATGAAATCCTGCCTCTACTAAAAATACAAAATTAGCCAGGCATGGTCGCTTGTGCCTATAGTCCCAGCTACTTGGGAGGCTGAAGACAGGAGAATTGCTTGAACCTGGGAGGCTGAGGTTGCAGCGATCCAAGATCACGCCACTGCACTCCAGCCTGGGTGACAGAGTGAGACTCCATCTTGGGAAAAAAAAAAAAAAAAAAAAAAAAGGAAGTCTTAGCTCCAGCCCAAGGACAAGGCTCTGTCTGGCTTCAAGACCCTGGAAAAGGTTCCAGTTCCCTCCCTTCTCTCCTGAATCACAGAAGATGAAAGATGGAGTTGCAGTCTTAGAAGGCTGCAGGGGCGTGGCCGGTAATGTAATGCATGAAGAGCGGTTTTTTCACGGGCCGCTCTGTGGAGCACAGGCCTGGCAGCTCCTTCTTGGCCCTGGCCCATTATGTGGGAATGCAGGTCCAGGACTCCCACGTCTTCCATTTTTCAAAGAAAGGCCAAGAATCCAGGTATTTATGTGAACTCTCCCATTTGGTAAATGTTAGTGCATAAATAACTCAATTAAAAAAAAAAACAAAAAACCCTTGGTGGCCAAATATGGCCCAGAGGTCATCAGTTTGCAACCTCAGATTCGGTCTGACCCCTTAAGTGAAGTGTGACTCCCTTTTACCTCTGGCTGTCAGACCTGGAGTTGCTACCTGAAGGCCCCATGGGACTCAGTGAAGCCTGGAAGAAGCGAAGCTGGGGGAATTTATGCCTTGCCCAGTTGGTTCAACCCTCTGAGCTGGAGGAAGGTCTGGCAGCAGTGTGGGGAGGGTGGGCAGGGGCAGGAAGGGGCTGATCTGCTGGAGGTTGCTGCTGCCTTCCTGTTGGAACAGGTCTCCTCAGCCCTCCCTTCCCCTGCTCCTTCCTCATTGTCACCTCCACCCTGGTGTGCTCCCCACCCTCTCCTGTAGGATCAAGCAGCCGACCGTGAAACTCCATGGAAACAAAGACTCCATCTGCAAGCCCTGCCACATGGCCCAGCTTGCCTCTGTCTGCGGATCAGATGGCCACACATACAGCTCTGTGGTGAGGAGCCCTGGCCCCAGGTAGGGTGGGGGTGGAGTCACCCGAGGCCACAGGAAGCAGAAAGGATGACCCAGCTGGGGCCTCCCAAGGGGTTTCCAGGACTGAGGTGGGGCCAGATGGCAAGGTCAGTGCGTTCAATGCAGCCAGCCATACTGGGGCCACCTGCAGCCCTGGCTGGGACTACCTGAGAGTTGGAGCCAGACCCTGTCTGTCCCTGACCTCGGACAGGTGCAGGTAGGGAGTGGGGCCTGGAAGAGACTCTGCGGTCAGGTAACTGCAAGTCAAAGGAACTGAGGGAAGCCTCAGCCAAGTGTCCATGGCTGTGGAAGAAGGAGCTCTGGCATCCAATTGTTAGAGGGCGAAGAAAGAAGGATTTCCACAGGGAGGCGCCAGTGTTCACCAGTGAGCAGGAGCCTTCTGGGGCAGCAGGAAATAATCCTCCATAAGAAGGCGATGGAAGAAGGAACTGACTGGGAGAATGAATTCGCACCTTGTGGGGATTTTTGTGAGGATTTCAGGAGACAATATTTGAGAAAGCATTTAAAAAATTTTAGGCTGGTCATGGTGGCTCACGCCTGTAATCTCAGCACTTTGGGAGGCTGAGATGGGTGGATTGCTTGAGTCCAGGAGTGTGAGACCAGCCTGAGCAACATAGTGAGACCCTGTCTCTACAAAAAATATAAAAATTTGCTGGGTGTGGTGGCATATGCCTGTGATTCCAGCTATTTGAGAGGCTGAGGTGGAGGCCAGGAGTTCGAGGCTGCAGTGAGCCATGATTGCACCAGCCTGGGCGACAGAGTGAGACCTTGTCTCAAAAAAAAAAAAAAAAAAAGTAACATAGAAATACAGATGCTGATTATGAATGTTTTTACTGGCAACAAGGAGTCAGGAATTGCTTGGTTTGGGAGGGCACTGACAGCTGGCTCGGAGTGGATGCCAGGGCTGAGGGGCCTTCCTGGAGTGAGATGCAGATTTCAGTCACCCGCTGTGGGTGATGATTGACGTTGCTGTGGGGATGAGGTCACCAGGGAGAAGAAAGGGAGGAGAGAGAGAGAGAATGAGGAAGAGGCCAAGGCAGAGGCTGTATTTAGGAGGTGGGAGGGGTGCAGAGGAGCTGGCAGAGCTGGCAGAGGGAGCAGGAGAAGAAGAGGAGCTAGTGTCCCACGACCCAAGGCCAGGGCAAGGTCTGGGCAGGACGCTGCAGTGTGGCCCGGTTCGGGATCATGCTGTCCTTTAGGGAGGTGGAGTCAGCAGGAAATCTGGCTTTCACCCCGGCCCATGGCCTTGGGCAAGTCACTGGGCCTCTCTGCGCCTTGCTGTTCTCTGCTGAGCAGGAGAAACCCAAGCCTCCCAAGTGAGACAATGTTATCGAGTGCTGTGATGACCCGCTTCCCATTAGCAGCCGCCCCATGAGAAGAAAGAGATATGACCAGGAGAAAGGCTTTCATGATGAGGAGTGCATGAGCGCCTCTCAGAACCTGGCTTTAGCAGGCAGCTGTGGCAGAAGCAGTTCTCAGTGAAGGCCGAGGAATTGTTAGATGCTCCATAGGCCGTGCTGTGTCTTCTCAGGAGAGCTGAGAAAAGCCCACTGGGGTGACTGTGGGGAGATCACTGAGGGAAGGGCTGATGGCTGATTACACAGGGACCAAGGAACAGGCCATGAGAACCAGGGGGAGCGACAGACAGCTAACACAGGGGAGGGGTGACAGGGCAGGGAGGGAAGGGGAGATGGGTGTCCTGGGAGGGACAAATCCTCAGAGAGGGCCGAGCAGGTACATGGGAGCCTGCATGGCTAGGACCAGCTCTGGACTCCGCTTCCCGGGCCCTGCCTCTCTCCACCGTGCACCTTGGTCTGCAGAGGGACCAAGAGGGGCCCTTCCGGCTGTTCATGGGCGCTCCATGGGGGGAGGCAGATGTGGCTGCCATGGGAGGCTTGAGGGTGACCCCAGTTGTGGGGACCCCTGGGGTAAGCCCTCAGTCCCCTGTCCCACCTTTCCCTGTGTGCAGTGTAAGCTGGAGCAACAGGCGTGCCTGAGCAACAAGCAGCTGGCGGTGCGATGCGAGGGCCCCTGCCCCTGCCCCACGGAGCAGGCGGCCACCTCCACTGCTGATGGCAAACCAGGTGAGGAGAGCACTGGGCCACCAGGCTGGGGGCGCTGCAGGGCCTCCTGGCACTTCCTTCAGGGCTCTAGGATGGTAGAAGAGGTGTGCAGAGCAAGAGGGAAGTGGCAAAAATGCAGAAAGGCTTCAGGGAGCTGTGAGGTCAGAGGTCCAGGTTAACACAGAGCAGGAGGCTTGGGCTCAGCCCTCGTTTCCCCCACTGGGTGCCTGGAAGATGGGCAGAGGGAGGGACTCAGCCACAGGGAATCTGGGCTGTGTGTTTTTCATGCTAGGAAGGAGTGGGTGGTGGGAGATGGGAGAGGACTCAAGAGGAAGTCCGATTTCCACCTTCCCTTCTGCTGCTGCCTCCCTGACCCCTGCTCAGCCTCCTGGCCTGTAGGGCAGGATCCCAGACTGAGATCGAGCCTGCTGCTCCACTGCACATTCACCCTCCATGCCTTCTCTCTGTTCTGCAGAGACTTGCACCGGTCAGGACCTGGCTGACCTGGGAGATCGGCTGCGGGACTGGTTCCAGCTCCTTCATGAGAACTCCAAGCAGAATGGCTCAGCCAGCAGTGCAGCCAGTCCGGCCAGCGGTAGGAAGCTTGCTGCTCCGCCTGGAGGAGGGAGGGAGATAGGGAAGGCGCTGAGGACACAGGTGTATGCTGAGCCAGCCCACCCTTGCTCCTTCCTGCTGGACTCTGGGTCCTACAATCTGGGCCCCAAAAGAACCTTCACCCCAAAGAGGTCGACTTCCACCAGAGCAGGAGGGATACTAGTTAGCTAGTAGGAAGAACTTAACATGGGTGGAGGGAGCTTAAACCCTGACATGGGTAGCCCAGGGAAAGCAGGAATTCTTTTCCCTGAAGGGCTTTCAGAACAGGGTTTTGAATGGTTCAGGCATAGTCCTATGTGGAGGTGAAAGGAAGGACCCCTGGCCATTCTCGAGTTTGTTAATGCCATGGTTAGATTCCAAGCTGCCCAGACCCAGAACAGAGGGCTGGGGCTGATGGTGAGGTGGAGGGCTGGAGGGCTGGAGAAACGACTGAAGAGCTAGATGAATCATGCCTGAACCTGGTCTTTTCCCAGGGCTGGACAAGAGCCTGGGGGCCAGCTGCAAGGACTCCATTGGCTGGATGTTCTCCAAGTTGGACACCAGTGCCGACCTCTTCCTGGACCAGACGGAGCTGGCTGCCATCAACCTGGACAAGTACGAGGTCTGCATCCGTCCCTTCTTCAACTCCTGTGACACCTACAAGGATGGCCGGGTCTCCACTGCTGAGTGGTGCTTCTGCTTCTGGAGGGAGAGTGAGTGTGACCCCTCTCCCAGGCCCCTGCCTCACCCGTGTGGGCTCTGCCTGAAGTTCCAGGCTCTCTTGGGAAGTCAGAGTGGCTCTTTCTTGGCTACGTCCCCAGACTCAGCACTTTCCCAGCTTGCCCACTTCCTGCACTCCCTCAGGGCTTCATCCTTTAAGGCCCGGGGAAGCCAACACTTTCAGCTCCCTTACTTGGCAGGCTCCCAGGCGGATCCAGATTTTGTGGGTCCTGACGCTTATATACCTTTGGAGGTCTTCTTTAAGAAAGAGTTAAAAAAAAAATCCCAGCATTTTGGGAGGTCAAGGTGGGAGGATCATGTGACCCTGGGAGTTGGAGACCAGCCCAAATAATACAGGGAGACCTCATCTCTATGAAGAAGAAGAAAAAAAAATAGCCAGGCGTGGTGGCATGCGTTTGTGGTCCCTGCCACTTGAGAGGCCGAGGTGGCAGGATCACTTGAGTCTAGGAGGTTGAGGCTACAGTGAGCTGAGATTGTGCCACTGCACTCCAGTCTGAGCAACAGAGCAAGAACCTGTCTCAAAAAAAAAAAGGAAAGAAAGGGTATGAAAAATTACAAATGTAAACTTTCTGGGGCCCCTTGGGAGGGCTTGGGAAAGGGCTGTGTAAGTGAGGGTCTTAGAGCTGAAGATGCATTTGCTTCTCGGTGATTCTTCTTTTGGGCACATCTTACGTTTTGTGCCGCCAATAAGTGATTACATACGTTGTCATCAACCTTAGAGATGTGATGAAATTTCTCAGCTGAATATACCTGAAGCCAGAGCTTTGGAACCAGAGTCCTCTCTGGGGAGACCGAGGTCCCCAGGGCTCACCTGACCTGTGCGGCCGGAGCTGGGGAACCCCTGGTGTTCCTCGCTGGATGCTTCTCCCCATCTTGGTGGGGGATCGGCAGTCAGGGCCCAAAGCTTCAGCCCGAGCCCCACCATACGCTAGTCAGGGATCCCTGGCAAGTGACCAAATCTTTCTAAGTTCTGCTTCTTCATCTGCATCAGGAAATAACAATACCTATCTTGGAGCCTGTTGTGAGGATGTGCCAAGAAAATCTGTGCAGAGCACCGTGTAATTCACAAATCCCTCTGCAAATGCGTGGTATTGTGATCTGTTTCAACACTCTGACTGCCCAGCCCTCCTGTGACCTGTGTCACTCCAGCACTTCGACTTTCCAGGCCTTTGAAGGCCATTCCATCCATTCTGTACAGCAGCTTTCTTGGGCAGGAGGCTGGGAACTGTCCTCATTTTACAACCAGGCAGGCTTCCAGCTTGGAGAGGTGGGGACTTCCCAAGGTCGCAGACAAGTTAGAGGCTGGCTGCCAGTTACAGTCATGCGTCACTTAATGAGGGGGATACATTCTGAGAAATGCATCATGAGGTGATCTCCTCACTGTGCAAGCATCACAGGAGTGCTTCCACAGACCCCGGTGGTGCGGCCTCCTGTGCACCTGGCCCATTGGTCCCAGGCTACAGCCTGTGCAGCATGTTATGTGCTGAATACTGCAGACACATAACATGTAACACATAAATGCTTACCATTGTTACAGTGGTGTTACAATGGTAAGCATTTGTGCATCTAAACATAGCTAAACATAGACTGGGCGTGGTGGCTCATTTCTGTAATCCCAGCACTTTGGGAGGCCGAGGAAGGTGGATCACCTGAGGTCAGGAGTTTGAGACCAGCCTGGCCAACATGGTGAAATCCCGTCTCTATTAAAAAGACAAAAATTAGCCAGGCATGGTGGCAGGCGCCTGTAATCCCAGCTACTTGGGAGGCTGAGGCAGGAGAATCACTTGAACCTGGGAGGCAGAGGTTGCAGTGAGCCGAGATGGCGCCATTGCACCCCAGCCTGGGAGACAAGAGCAAAAGTCCATCAAAAAAGAAATAAAATAAAATAAACAGCTAAAAACAGAAAAGGTACGGTAAAAATAGTGTTGTAATCTTATGGGACCACCATCCATTGTTGACTGAAATGTTGTCATGTAGCGTGTGGCTGTATTTTCAGGCCTGGGAGTTCTCTCTAACATTCCCTCTAGCATTACGTTCCCCTGGGGTCTCTCACCCTTGGGTGTCTATGTGTTCACCCCACCTCCTCTTCTGAATCCCGTTACTCCTCTCATGGGTCCCTAGGACTTCTTGGGGACCTCAGGTCATCCACAGCTGTGGGATGAGCTCCCCTAATTAGAGACTGGGTGTTTTCATGCCACAGAGCTCCTGTGCTTCCCACCCCTGCTGTGGGGTGGCCCTGTGTCAGAAACGGGGTGTTTTCATCCTGCAGAGCCCCTGCCTGGGTCTCTAAGCCTTGAAGGGCTCAGTGCGTCCCCCCAGCACCAGGGGACAGCCCCATCAGAGACTGCTTCTCTCCCCACAGAGCCCCCCTGCCTGGCGGAGCTGGAGCGCGTCCAGATCCAGGAGGCTGCCAAGAAGAAGCCAGGTGAGGGGCCAGACCAGGCACTCAGAGGAGGAGGTGGGGACGGCTTCCTGGGTTCGTCTGAGACCCAGTGGCTCAAGCCTTGGGCCTCATGGCAGACATGGAGCCCAGAGGAGGCCCTGGCCTAGGAAGACAGGAGAGGGATGCCCCCTTCCTGTGTCTATCCTTGTGGGGGGCAGGGCCTCCCAATCTGCCCCAGAAAAGCGTGTTCTAGGCACTAATTTTATGCCCATCCATGCCGGAGCTAGAGTTTGGGATACAGAAGGACGCTGGAACCCTCAAGTTCAGTTTCCTTCAGCAAGCGTGTGACTAGTGTTTGAGTGAGGCGGCTCCCTGAGAGACACTCCCTCACATACTCCATAAACACCTGGGGGCCTTCTCCAGAGATACAACAGCAACAGACACAGCTCAGAGCGGGTGGCAAGACAGACGCACTCCTCGGCCTCATAACCCTTTAGCTTGGGCCAGTCAGGAGACACACAACACACAAATGGACACACCAAAAAGATAGAACCAGCAGTGTGACCTGTACACAGGCACCCAGGACCTTCAGCTGCAGGGCCTACAGGAAAGCAAGTGGGCCCTGGAGGCAGGTCAGACTCCGAGTGGCTGGGAGGAGAAGGCTGGGCTTTCCTGGCAGGGGACAGCCAGGCTGGAGGAACTGTGGGAGGATGGAGAGTGTCGAACCCGGTGAAGTCAGACTGGCTGTCCTAGAAGATCTGGGCCACAGAGTCAGGGAAACCGATGGGGTGGCCGGGAGCTGGCACAGGGGCCTGAGCAGTGGTTCAAGGAAACGGGTGTCCTCATCTCCAGCGAGTAGAGCTGGAGGTCACCTCTCTGAGGGGCCCACAGCCCAGGTCCCTGCTCTGACCTGCCTGGCCCCATCTCATTCAGGCATCTTCATCCCGAGCTGCGACGAGGATGGCTACTACCGGAAGATGCAGTGTGACCAGAGCAGCGGCGACTGCTGGTGTGTGGACCAGCTGGGCCTGGAGCTGACTGGCACCCGCACGCATGGGAGCCCCGACTGCGGTACGGGCTGGGCGGCTCGGGGCCTGCTGGGGGCCCGCTGGGGGCCCGGGCCTGGGGGGCCCTTGTCATAGGATGCCAGGTGGGGGCGTACCAGAAGCTCCCTCACCCCCTGTTGGCTTGGTCCCCTCACAGATGACATCGTGGGCTTCTCGGGTGACTTTGGGAGCGGCGTTGGCTGGGAGGACGAGGAGGAGAAGGAGACGGAGGAAGCAGGCGAGGAGGCCGAGGAGGAGGAGGGCGAGGCAGGCGAGGCTGACGACGGGGGCTACATCTGGTAGATGCCCTCAGGAGCCGGCGGCCGGGGGGACTTAACAGCAGAGCTCTGAGCAGCAGCAGGCAGCTTCGAGAACGGATCCGGAAATGCAGTCAGAAGGACCCTGCTCCACCTGGGGGGACCGGGAGTGTGAGTGTGCATGGCATGAGTGTGGCACAGATGGCTGGGATGGGTGACAGTGTGAGTGCGTGTGTGCGTGCGTGTGTATGTGTGCGTGTGTGTGTGGCATGTGCTGACAAATGTGTCCTTGATCCACACTGCTCCTGGCAGAGTGAGTCACCCAAAGGCCGCTTCGGCCTCCTTGTAGCTGTTTTCTTTCCTTTTGTTGTTGGTTTTAAAATACATTCACACACAAATACAAATTGACAGGTCAAAATCCATGAAATGAGATGCCCCCAGCCGCGTCCCCCAGCCTAGCCCTGACCCCTTGGGTTCCTACCCTGGCTCGACCGGCCCTTGCCTGCCCTTCTGCCTCTTGCTTCTGAAGTCAAGCTCTGGCCTGCGAGCCTGTCCCCATTGCAAAGGGGAGGGAGGGCAGGGAGCTGTCTGCCGGCTGAGGTCCTCCCAAAACTGGGCCGATGCGGTGTGACATCCCCACCAGCCTCAGATGAGACGGGCCAGGACGCCCAGCCACAGCAAGCCCTGTCCCTTTGCTGATCCCCAAGCACTGGAGAAACTCTCCTGACCCAAGGCAGAGTGATGAAGGTGGCGGCGGCGGAGGAGGAGGGCAGCAGCTGAGAGGCCGGGGACAGGGTGCCTTGCCAGGCTGTCCAAGGTCTGTCCCAGGGGGCCCAGGTGGTGCGGGTGGAACAGGGTGGGGAGAGGGGTCGGCTCAGCAGGAGGAGGCTGTGGCTGCAGAGACTGGAGGAGCTTTTAGGAGTTGAGAAGGGGCAGCTCTGAATCCCAGACCCTGGAATAGCCTGTCCCTTTTCTCTGGGTCTCGTGGTGGAGCCATGGTCTGGGCTGCTCTCTTGGGGACACTGGGCGGTGGTTACACAGTTGACCTCTGCCTGGCTCCCCCTTGGTGCAGCCCATCCCATGGAGTGCTGCTCCTGCCTTCATCCCCTTGCTGGGGTCCCCTCGTCCACTTGAGGGCGCCTGAGGGCCAGCAGCAGCAGGCGAAGAGCCTGGGTCTAGGCTAGGGGTGTGTGTGCCCACCTCCTCCCTGACCCTTAACACTCCCGTCCTGCCCAGACCAACAGAGAGACCTGTCCCTGAGACCCCAGAGAGAAGCAGCTGTCGAAGGCTGCAGGCTTCCCGCGCTCTGAGACCATGATCTTCCTCCTGCCGGGGGAGAGCCACCCACAGGCCATGTCCAGCCCCACTCCCCGCAGCCCCCTGGAGTTTCCTTCTGGCCCCTCTGAAGATCCCCTAGGGTTGCCCCAGCAGAAGGGTTTCCCCAAGCTCTGTTTTGAAGCCTGCAGTACGGAAAAGTGAGAAGTCAGAGGGGACAGGACAGGTGCAGCTAGGCTCTGCGGCCACACCTCACACCTCGCGGTTCCCAACATCCCCTGAGCAGTGTAAGCTCATCTCACCAGATGAGAAAAGGCCCCGTGCATTTCTTTTGCTTGTTTGTTGCTGTTTTCCCCCACCTGTCAAGTTCTCCCCATGGAAGCAAATTCCTTAACACCTTTGGTGGAGAATTTCTTACCCAGACTTGGGGCTGTGATGCCCTTCAGTGCGTGAGAGCAGCGTGCGTGTGTGTGCCTGTGTGTGAACCTGGGGGCCATCTTGGTGGCCTGGGAGTGTGAGGAGGGGCCTCCTGTGTGCTGGGTGGGTGGCGGGTGTGGGGTCAATGTGGTGAGGCTCTCTGGGTGAAGCTCCCAACCTGGCAGTCCCCAGCCTCCCAGCATCTGCGAGTGTCTGTTGGACTTTACAGAAGAGCCTCACCCTGTCTGCCCCTCACTCTGCCCTGGAATCAACATCTTCCGAGTCCTTCTTGGGGGAAATAGCAGAGCCCCACTTAGCCCCATAAACCGCTTCCCATTCCGCAGCCCAGTTCTGATTGTTGAGGTGTCGTGCCATTCCAGGTCCCCCAGCCCCTTCTTCCTCCTGTCCTCTCTCTGTCCTCCACCTCCCCCTCCAGCCCCGGCTCAGTTCAGGGAAATGCTGTTCCACATCAGCCCTCTGCTCTCTGAGGCAGCCGCACCTCTGACTCGGAGCTACTTGAAACTTCGCTCTTGCTAGGATTGAAGTCTACCTGTCTCTTCCCTCTGCCCTAGCTGGAGTTCTGGAACTTTCCTACTGGGGGGGAGGTTGTTAAGGATGCTGGGGGGCCTGGGAAGGGAAGGAATTCAGAGGAAGGGTGTTCCCTGTCCTCTTGTTGTCGCCCTCTGCTCCTGGGGCACGTGCTCTCTCTGTCTCTGGGTCTTCTGACTGTACACGTTTGTGTGTCCTTGTAAATATGTTTTAGGAAGAAAGCAAAAGGGATTGAACTAGCCTCTGGCAGGATTGCAGGGGTCCGGCCTTGCCTGTCTCTGAAGCCTCTACACTGCTTTTTGCCCCACTGAGACTGGGCCCCTCAAAAGGTAGACAGAACAGCAGCTCCCAGTGGGGCTGAAGGTCGGCCTCCAAGTGGCTTCTTGTTAGACAAGGTTAAGATTTCCTCATGATCAATGTTGCAGATTGGTCCTTCCTCAGCTCCTTGATTCATGCCCTTGACCAAGGGGCCTGCCACCCAGCCCCTCCAGCACCCTCTCCTCGATGCCTTGCTTCTTCCTGCCCCCACTCCCCTGGCTTAGGCAGGTAAGGGAATTAGGGCCATGCTGGAAGAAGCTTAACTGTGTGTTCAAAGAACGGTTTCTTGCTTGCTTGGTCCTGGAACTCCCCTTGGCTGCCCCAGGCCTCCTTGGCCCGTGGGTGCTGGGGGAGGTGGATGTCAGATCTGGTAGGTTGGAGCACAGAAAATAAATGTGCCTTGAGAGACCACTCAGAGAAGGTCCAAGGGTGATGGAGAAGGAAGCATGGCCTGGGAGCTTGGAAGGGAGGGGCGGTGGGTGGTGGCATCTTGACTGCCCCCTGTTGTCCCACACGGGGGTGGTCACACCTCTTCACTCCAGCCCGCCTGGCTTCAACCTTCCATGAGCTCCACCTGCTTCCAACTTCACCTTGGAGGGGGTGGGATCTGTTGGCATCAACACGGGACCCCCTGCTTCACCAAAGCCCGAGCCCTCAGCCCTTGGGGAGAACGAATGGCTGAGCTTTGATTCCCGGGGTCCTTGAGAGGCTGCAGGCTGGTGGCAGTCCCAGGGGAGAGACACCACGGGTGCAGAAGGAGACCCAGACATCCCGAGGAAGTTCCCAGCGAGCAAACTGCTTTCCAGCCTGAAGCCTGCTTAAACTGTGTGATGTGCAATAACCGAGCTTAGAGTTAGGAATTGTGTTCAAGTGCTTGGATTTCCGTCTGTAGATTTAAGTGCTGAAATTGTATCTCTCAGTAATTTTAGATGTCTTTAAAAAATCGAAAAACCAAGTGTTAGACTGTGTGTGTGCGTTGATGGGCACTCAAGCGTCCCGTGAGTCATCCAGCCATCCCTTTCCCCTGCACCCGATCCTCTCACGTCCCGCCCCGCCTCCACTTGGGGACGCTGCCTCGTGTCGTCTTTATCTGCCTATTACTCAGCCTAAGGAAACAAGTACACTCCACACATGCATAAAGGAAATCAAATGTTATTTTTAAGAAAATGGAAAATAAAAACTTTATAAACACCATCTGCTGGCAATACTCGGATTATTCTTACCCTTGGTATTATTTTTCACAAAAACAGCATTTATGGCTGGGCGCGGTGGCTCACACCTATAATCCCAGCACTTTGGGAGGCTGAGGCAGGACGATCCCTTGAGCCCAGGAGTTTGAGACCGGCCTAGGCAACATAGCGAGACTCTGTATCTATCCAAAAAAAAAAAGAAAAAAAGTTTTAAAAATTAGGCTGGGAAGAGGGGGCAATGTGTGAGGCTAAGGATTGCTTGAACCTAGGAGGTTGAGGCTGCAGTGAGCTATGGTCGTGCCACTGCACTCCAGCCTGGGCAACAGAGGGAGACCATATCTCTAAAAAGATAAAAATACAGTACAGTCCAGTTCAGTGGCATTTAGTAC
>NW_012104142.1:3513520-3518772 GCF_000951045.1 Mandrillus leucophaeus | reverse complement strand
TGCCAACCCAAAGTCCTGGGATTATAGGCGTGAGCCACCACGCCCAGCCAGAGCAGCAGAAGAATAACCATGTGTCTTACTTTTATTTCTGGGATTATCTGAGCTGGGGGACTGTCATCATTATTCTGTGCCTTTTCTTCTCTTAGGCCTTGCCCACTTGTCACTAGACGTATCTTTTAACAAATCCTTTTGTGGTGTGGAGAGGGATGGAATCTGGGCACAGGAGCTCTAAGCTCTAGCCCTGGAGCTTGCTAACTGTGACCTTAGGCCAGGATCTGATGGATGGATCACCTGTGGTAGTAACCAGCCCCTGTGCTTTCCAAGGTGACAGCCTGCAGCCAGGGCAGGCTCTGCCCGTCTGGCTGCAGCGGCTCCTTAGGAAGGGGAGGTTTTCTGCTATTCATTGTGTCTCGCTGCCACCAGCAGGCTCAGACTTGGAGGCTCAGGAGCTTTCTGGAAGGTAGTGTGAGGAGCGATGGGGTTTGCCAAAGGGCTGCTCCCAGCATGTAGGATGAAAGGGGTGGCGATGAGAACAGCGGTTTCGGATTCGGAGTGGTTAGGAGGAGCCTGCAGCCTGCTGAGGGGGAGCCTTCTGAATGAGTGTCTTCAATCATCAGGGAAATGTTGGCTTTTGTACCTGGCGGATCGAGATTTGCTCAGATGACGGGAAACCAGAGGCCAGCCAGGGCCCCAGCGTCTGGAACAATCCTTCCATTGTCACCATGTCCTGTCAACCTGGGTTCTCAGGGTTCCTTGGCCCAGCAGCAAACAGCATTGCCGGGGACAGGCCCACGTGCTGACCTGCAGTTCAGACGTGGCTGAGGCCGTTCGGGAGGCTGTCACTGGAGCCCAAATGCGTGGGCACCTCGCTTTCCCTCAGCATTTAGCCTCCTGGGAACAGGGTCTATGTACTGACTTCTCTCCAGTGAATAACTGGGACCTGGGAACAAATTTGAAAGAAAAAACCCAAACTGCACACAGAGGCCTACAGGAGCCTTTCCCTACCACCCGCCACCTTTGTGCAGAGCGCAGAGAAGGGAGGGGGTGCATTTGACCAAAAACAAACAAAAACCAGAACTTTTTATATTTGAGCAAAATAGATGAGGGAGAGGAGAGGAAAAAAAATGTTTTTATGTTCCCTTCAATGCCCTATGTCCTTTACATCATCATCATCATCATCATTATTATTATTATTACTATTCAGAGCAGGTTTCACACTCTGTTACCTAGGCTGGAGTGCAGTGGTGAGATCATAGCTCACAGTAACCTCAGACTTCTGGGCACAAGTAATCCTCCCACCTCAGCCTCCCTAGTAGCTGGAACTACAGACGTGTGCGACCATGCCCGGCTAATTGTTACACTTTTTGTAGAGATGGGGGTTGCCCAGGCTGGTCCTGCACTCCTGGGCTCAGCCTCCCAAAGTGCTGGGATCACAGGTGTGAGCCAGTCCAGGCCGCATCTGCTGTTGAATCCCCTCAGCAACTCCACGAGGCAGGGATCACCAGCCACTCAGACCCATTTATGGATGAGAAGACTCCGTTTCCCAGGGCTGACCTTGGCTCAGGCAGGGGTGTGCAGTGGAGCCTTGGTGTTGCTCCAGGCCTGGCTCACTGCAAGGTCAGCTGCCCAGGGCTGTAGCCACTCCTGGCGTGCCTCCCGCACTGAGATAATGCCCATGGTGGAAAATCCTGTGTTTTCATCAATAAGTCATGGTTGAATGTGGATGGGAGCGTGGGTACTGGGGAAGTACAGAAGGAGGTAGGATATAGAGATTCTGCCAGGCTCTGCTTCTGAACTTGGGTCAGCACCTCTCCATGGGCCTCAGTTTCTCCATCTGTAAGATGAGGGGATTGGACTCAATTGTCCAGTGTTGTGAGTCTGTGAAAATGTGCACAGGTGAAAAAACAAACAAACAAGCAAAAAACAAAAAACATGCACAGGTACGAGTCCAGAAAATGTCTTGTTAGGTTCAGGATTGTCTTGCTTTCTCTCTCTCTCTCTCACATTGCACATTTGGTGTGACTCTGCCACTGTTTCCCTGGAAGGATGGGCATCCTTGATGCACCCCTGTGGGATGAGTCAGCCTCTAGAGAAAGCTGGGCTGACCCTTGAGGTGGAGCTGCTGCTCCGGCTGCCCGTCCTCTTCTGGTTCCCGCCATGCCAGTAGAGGAGAGGGTGGATGCCTTCCAAATCTCCCAGGAACATTTGCTTCCCCGGCCCTGGTGGGGAAGGAGGCCTCTCCCTGCACTATCTCCTCTCAATCTCCTTAATTAAATTAATTAATTAAATTAATTTTTGAGATGGAGTCTCACTCTGTCACCCAGGCTGGAGTGCAATGGCATGATCTCGGCTCACTGCAACCTCTGCCTCCTGGGTTTAAGCGATTCTCCTGCTTCAGCCTCCCGAGTAGCTTGGATTATAGGTGCACACCACAATGCCCAGCTAATTTTTTTTTTTCTTATTTTTAGTAGAGATGGGTTTTCACTATGTTGTCCAGGCTGGTCTAGAATTCCTGACCTCGAGTAATCCACCCACCTTGGCCTCCCAAAGTGCTGGGATTACAGGCATGAGCCACCGTGCCTGGCCTCAATCTCCTTTACAGTCTGTCTGAAGGGGAAAAAAAGCAAAACTATTTTTCTCTCTTCTACTCTCACTCTGTCAACACAGAAGGCTTCCCCTTTGGTCACCAAAATGTGTGGGGATTTTTCTCTACACACCAAGTTGTTCTCCAGGGGACACCACCTAGGTGTCCCACGTTCAATTCAATTCCCACAGTGCCTGGAGAGAGTGACACATCCTGCAGGTCAGGGCTCAGTCCCACCAGGCGCAGTGGCGAACTGGGAGGCCAAAGTGGGAGGATGACTTGAGGCCAGGAATTTGAGACCAGTCTGGGCAACATAATAAGACCCAATCTCTACAAAAAAAGCAAAACAATTAGCCAGATGAGGTGGCATGCACCTACAGTCCCAGTTACTTGGGAGGCTGAGGGTGGAGGATCTCTTGAGCCTGGGAGGTCAAGACTGCAGTAAGCCATGATTGCACCACTCCACTCCAGCCTGGGCAAGAGAGTGGGACCCTATCTAAAAAAATTAAAATTAATGAATTTAACAATTTTAAAAAGGGCTCAGTCCCACAAGGCTGCCCCCACCTCAGATGCCAGTCACAAGCCCCAGGTTCTGACCTGTGCTTCTGACCTATGGGCTATAGATCAGGGTTCTCAACTCCCTCCTCAGGTTCAGTTAATTCGCTAGAGTGGCTTGCAGAACTGAGGGAAACACCTTTACCCATTTATGGTGAATGATATTACAGAGGACACAGATGAACAGCCAGATGGAAGAGACGCATAGGGTGAGGTGGGTGGGAAGGATGTGGAGCCTCCATGCCCTCCACGGGCACCACCCTCCGGGAACCTCCGTGTGTTCAGCTGTCAGGAAGCTCTCCAAACCCTGTCTTTTTGGGTTTCTGTGGAGGCTTCATTACGTAGGCATGACTGATGAAATCACTGGCCACTGGTGATCGCCTCAACCTTTGGCCCCTCTCCCTTCCCCAGCGGTTGGGGAGTTGGTTCCCCTGGCAGCCAGCCCTCATCACAGGGCTATCCAGGAGCCCCCCAGGAGTCACCTCATTGGAACAATAGATGCTTATATCACTTCGGAAATTCCAAGGGATTTCAGAGCTCTGCGTCAGTAGTTCCTATTACTCAGGAAATTACAAAGGTTTTGAACTCTGGGTCAGGAACTGGGACAAAGACCAAATACATACTTCTTCTTATATCACGATATCACAGTCAGTGACACCAACAGAGACTGCATTCTCTCCTCCGCAGCCCCAGCCTCCTCCCCAAATCTGCCAGGCAGCTGGCTCCAGCCGGGTCCTCCAACACTCCCCTTGTCCCGGAGGGCCAGCCTGGGGCCTGGCAACGCCCAGTTGTTCAACATGAAGGAGATCTGCCCCAGGGCCCCTAGGACCACCCTGGAGGGGCCCCCATCAGGAGAGGCAAGACCCCTGGGCCAGGGCTGAGGGGGCCTGTTCACTTGCTGAGGTGCTGATGGGCAGGTGATGGCCTGTCCTGCAGCAGTGAGAGGGCAGCGAGGGAGACGCGGGCTCCTACCTTTCTCTCCCTGCACCCCTTCTTCAGCATTGTTTCCAGCAGGCTCGGGACTCCGCTGAAGCTGGGTCTCTCTGGTTTTTCTCCTTGTCCTCTCCCTCTGCTCACACACTGGGCTCCAAGGAGCCCATTCAACCCCAGATTCTTGGATTCAGAATCCTGGGATCATCAAATCCCAGAGATGTCAAAGCTCGTTTGGTCTGCCCCTTCCTTAGAGCTACACCATCTGCCCTTGACCCTTGGAGATGGGATGTCAACTTGGATGAGTTTATTGAACCCTTGCTGTATGCAAGGCTCTTTGCTTATCAGGCTTGGAGAAATTGAGTTAGGTGGTGCAACAGAGGATACAGAGGGAAATAGTGCCTGGCCTGCCTTAGGAAGCCCACAGTCCAATAAAAAAGACACAAGAACATGTGTCCCAGTGTGATTCTTCTCGGGGAGGAAGGTGCTTTCCCAGGGGTTGCAAACTCATTGTGAAGGGGTGACGGGGCCTGTGTGACAGTAGGGAGGGCTGGGAACAGTGGTGGTCTGCTGGGTGCGTACCTTGTGCAGAGGGGGCTGCAGACCTTGTGCATGCTGTGTCTGGGAGGCAGGAAAGGATTCAAATGAAGACTGGAGAAGTAGTTGGGGCCAAACTGTCCAGGTTAAAGTCTGCCTTCTCGTTGAGTATGGATGCATCATACCTGCTGAATGAATGCATTCCCCAGCTCAGCCCTGATCACCTGTCACTTGGACAGTTGCAGCAGCTGGCAAACTGGGCTTGTAGCCCCTTCCTTTCTAGCGCTCCTCGTCCATTTTTGTCATAACTACCATTGAGATGGGTGAGGTGGGGTCTTTCTTCTACATAAAACCCTCAATGACTCCCTACTACCCATAGGGTGAAAGCCAAGTTCCTTCACCTTTTGAAAGCCAGGAGAATTGGTCCTTGTCCTTGTCACCAGCCTCATTGTCCTCCCTTTTCCCTCTACCCTTTGTGCCTTACAGCCTTTTGCTTAGGGCTGCACCCCCTGCCTGAAAATGTTCACCACTCCTTTCTTGACTTTCCTACACATCCTTCAAAATCCAGGCCAAGCCAGGTGCAGCGGTGCATGTCTGTAGTCCCAGTTATTTGGGAGGCTGAGGCCGGAGGATCACTTGAGCCCAT
>NW_012104142.1:3510974-3513470 GCF_000951045.1 Mandrillus leucophaeus | reverse complement strand
CGGAAATTCCAAGGGATTTCAGAGCTCTGCGTCAGTAGTTCCTATTACTCAGGAAATTACAAAGGTTTTGAACTCTGGGTCAGGAACTGGGACAAAGACCAAATACATATTTCTTCTTATATCACGATATCACAGTCAGTGACACCAACAGAGACTGCATTCTCTCCTCCGCAGCCCCAGCCTCCTCCCCAAATCTGCCAGGCAGCTGGCTCCAGCCGGGTCCTCCAACACTCCCCTTGTCCCGGAGGGCCAGCCTGGGGCCTGGCAACGCCCAGTTGTTCAACATGAAGGAGATCTGCCCCAGGGCCCCTAGGACCACCCTGGAGGGGCCCCCATCAGGAGAGGCAAGACCCCTGGGCCAGGGCTGAGGGGGCCTGTTCACTTGCTGAGGTGCTGATGGGCAGGTGATGGCCTGTCCTGCAGCAGTGAGAGGGCAGCGAGGGAGACGCGGGCTCCTACCTTTCTCTCCCTGCACCCCTTCTTCAGCATTGTTTCCAGCAGGCTCGGGACTCCGCTGAAGCTGGGTCTCTCTGGTTTTTCTCCTTGTCCTCTCCCTCTGCTCACACACTGGGCTCCAAGGAGCCCATTCAACCCCAGATTCTTGGATTCAGAATCCTGGGATCATCAAATCCCAGAGATGTCAAAGCTCGTTTGGTCTGCCCCTTCCTTAGAGCTACACCATCTGCCCTTGACCCTTGGAGATGGGATGTCAACTTGGATGAGTTTATTGAACCCTTGCTGTATGCAAGGCTCTTTGCTTATCAGGCTTGGAGAAATTGAGTTAGGTGGTGCAACAGAGGATACAGAGGGAAATAGTGCCTGGCCTGCCTTAGGAAGCCCACAGTCCAATAAAAAAGACACAAGAACATGTGTCCCAGTGTGATTCTTCTCGGGGAGGAAGGTGCTTTCCCAGGGGTTGCAAACTCATTGTGAAGGGGTGACGGGGCCTGTGTGACAGTAGGGAGGGCTGGGAACAGTGGTGGTCTGCTGGGTGCGTACCTTGTGCAGAGGGGGCTGCAGACCTTGTGCATGCTGTGTCTGGGAGGCAGGAAAGGATTCAAATGAAGACTGGAGAAGTAGTTGGGGCCAAACTGTCCAGGTTAAAGTCTGCCTTCTCGTTGAGTATGGATGCATCATACCTGCTGAATGAATGCATTCCCCAGCTCAGCCCTGATCACCTGTCACTTGGACAGTTGCAGCAGCTGGCAAACTGGGCTTGTAGCCCCTTCCTTTCTAGCGCTCCTCGTCCATTTTTGTCATAACTACCATTGAGATGGGTGAGGTGGGGTCTTTCTTCTACATAAAACCCTCAATGACTCCCTACTACCCATAGGGTGAAAGCCAAGTTCCTTCACCTTTTGAAAGCCAGGAGAATTGGTCCTTGTCCTTGTCACCAGCCTCATTGTCCTCCCTTTTCCCTCTACCCTTTGTGCCTTACAGCCTTTTGCTTAGGGCTGCACCCCCTGCCTGAAAATGTTCACCACTCCTTTCTTGACTTTCCTACACATCCTTCAAAATCCAGGCCAAGCCAGGTGCAGCGGTGCATGTCTGTAGTCCCAGTTATTTGGGAGGCTGAGGCCGGAGGATCACTTGAGCCCATGAGTTCAAGACCAGCCTAGACAACATAGGGAACCCTTGCTCTTAAAAAAAAGAAAATTGGCCTGGTGCAGTGGCTCATGCCTGTAATCCCAGCACTTTGGGAGACTGAGGAAGGTGGATCGCTTGAACCCAGGAGTTCAATACTGGGCAACATGGCGAAACCCCGTCTCTACTAAAGATACAAAAAAGTTAGCTTGGCATGGTGGTGGGTGCCTGTAATCCCAGCTACACAGGAGGCTGAGGCAGGAGAATCGCTTGGACCCAGGAGGCAGAGGCTGCAGTGGGCCGAGATCGTGCCACTGCATTCCAGCCTGGGTGACAGAGTGAGATTCCGTCTTAAAAAAAAAAAAAAAAAAAAAATTAACCCAGCTCAAATATCATGACTTCCCTGACCTCTGCAGGCAGAGAGAACCGGGCTGCCTCTGCTCCTGGATGGCCTTGCACAGGCCTCTACCCTGCCCTGACTAGATATGGGATATATCTATAAGGATATAGAACTGGGTCACATCTTCTTGACTCCCTGAAGCTCCTCCTGCCAAGCTCTTTAGGGCACAGATCATGTCTTGTCACATCTGTATCCCTGAGGCCTGGGCCTGGTGGGTAACCAGGACATACATTGAAATGAATGCATGAATGAATGATCTTGACCCAATTCAGCCCTGACATCACCCTTACGCTACCTTCTCTACCTGTCATTTGAATATCATCCATGTCTAAAACATCTACCAGCCTGGCCAATGTGGTGAAATCCCATCTCTACACAAATATTTAAAAAATTATCTGGAAGTTGAAGCACGTGCCTATAATCCCAACTACTTGGGAGGCTGAGGCAGGAGAATCGCTTGAACCCGGGAGGCGGAGGTTGCAGTGAGCTGAGATCATGCCACTGCACTCCAG
>NW_012104142.1:3506749-3509134 GCF_000951045.1 Mandrillus leucophaeus | reverse complement strand
TGAGGCTTTAGAGCAGAGGCCTGTTTGGGGGTTGTTGTAGAAGAGCAAGGGTTTCCTGGGGATTGCATGTTAGTTTTCTAGGGCTGTCATGAGAAATGACCATACACTGGGTGGTTTAAAACAACACAAATTTATTCTCCCACAGTTCTGGGAGCCAAAAGTTCAAAATCAAGGTGTCAGTGGGGTTGGCTCCTTCTTGAAGTTCTTGGGGAGGATCTGTGCCAGGCCTGTCCCCAGCTTCTGGTGTTTGCCAGCCATCCTTGCATTCCTTGACCTGCAGATGCCTCACTCCAGGCTGTCTCCATTTCCATATGGCCTTCTCCTCTGTGGCTCTCTATCTTCCTCCTCTTCCTGATTCTTCTTCTTCTTCTTCTCCTCTTTCTCCTTATCCTTCTTCTTGTCCTTCTTCTTCTTCTTTTTTTTCTTTCTTCTTCTTTTGTTTTTGAGACAGGGTCTTGCTCTGTGGCCCAGGCTGGAGTGCAGCAGTGTGATCATAACTCAGTATAACCTCAAATTCCTGGGCTCAAGTGACCCTCCTGCCTCAGCCTCCTGAGTGGCTAGGACTACAGGTGTGAATCACCAAGCCTGGTTAATTTTTAAAAATTTCTGCAGAGATTGGGTCTTGCTATGCTGCCCCAGCTCATGTCAAACTCCTGGCCTCAAGCAATCCTCCTTCCTCAGCCTCCCAAAGCATTGGGATAACAGATGTGAGGCACTGCACCCAGCTGGTATCCTCCCTCTTCCTACAGGGACATAAGTTGTTGGATTTAGGGCCCACTCCAAATTCAGTATGATTTTATCTTCAGATGATTAACTAATTACATCTGCAAAGATCTTATTTCTAAATAAGGTCACATTCCAAGGTTCCTGGTGGACACAAATATTTGGGAGTTATTATTCCACGCACTACAGGGACCGTGTGCTGGAGAAACTGAACGTAAACCACAGAGGCCAGACAGGTAACTGGAGAGTACAGGCCTCGGCCTGTCATTGTCAGACCTGGCTTTCCAAAGAAGTCAGAAATCTGGATTTGTACGTAAAATATCTAGATTTTTAAATGCTGGTAACATATGAAGAACCTGGCCCCTATATGCATACTCTGTAGATAGCGCATCTATAGGTCTCATTCCGCCTTTGGAGCAACCAATTTGTGATCTCTAGTGGAAGCTCTAAAACTTGGCTTCTGTGAGCTCAGAAAAAAAAAGCACGGATTTGTGCACTTCTGCCAGTAGCCACCAGAGGGCGCGCCAGCCATTGCGTTAGAAAAGGCCTCTGACAACCAGGCCCGGGAGGTGTCCAGGGAAATCCAACGGAGGTTTTTCAAGTCTGGGAGTGGATGGGATCGGGGGAGGTCTAGGATTAGGCTAATGACCAAAATTCATTCTATTTGACACTTACTCTTCCATAATTGTCTCCTAATCTTTTATGCCTGGTACCTCTTGTCCACTAAAGATACCTGCTCCCTTGGCAGATAAAACAAGTTCAAAAACAGCAAAACAAACAATCAAACAAAAAAAAACACTACAGGGAAAAGAAAGTAATAGCCAACAATAACCATCTGATGATTTTTCTTGATTATCAATCAATCAATTAACTTAAGAAAATTGACGCAGGCTGGGTGCGGTGGCTCACACCTATAATCCCAGCACTTTGAGGGCCGAGGTGGGCGGATCACTTGAGGTCAGGAGTTCGAGATCAGCCATGGCCAAGATGGTGAAACCCCATCTCTGCTAAAAATTCAAAAATTAGCTGGGCGTGGTGGCAGGCGCCTGTAATCCCAGCTACTCTGGAGGCTGAGGCAGGAGAGTCACTTTAACCTGGGAGGCGGAGGGTGCAGTGAGCTGAGATCACGCCACTGCACTCCAGCCTGGGCGACAGAGCAAGAGTTGTCTCAAAAAAACAAACAAAAACAAACAAACAAACACCATTCATGTATCCACCCCTAACTTCAACAATTAGCAATTCATGACAAATCTTGGTCCCTCTATGTACTTTTTGTTACTTTGCTGGCATATTTTAAAGCAAATCCCAGGCATTGTATAGTTCTACCCCAAAATACTTTAGATAGACACATTGTTTTATTTGTTCTTTTATTGTTACTGTTATTCTTTGTTTTCCACCAGAGAACTAATTCACAGCTAACAGACTGGAGGCTGATCAGCAGCCAACATGGGCAGATGAGAGCCCCTCTTAACTCATCTCAGCCTCAACTGTCTTAGGGGTGGGAGCAAACACCTTTTCCATCATTTCCATCTGAAGTGCCACTTTTCTGTCTTCCACCTTTATTTTAAATTTTAATGGAGATGGGGGTCTCACTAGGTTGCCCAGGTTCATCTTGAACTTGTGGGCTCAAGCGATCCTCCTGCCTCAGCCTCCCAACATCAT
>NW_012104142.1:3502321-3504347 GCF_000951045.1 Mandrillus leucophaeus | reverse complement strand
TTTAAACAATTTTACTTTTCCCTTCAGAATCTTTCTGTAAATTTTTTCCAAGTCAATGTATCCCAGCTGCTTCTTGTTGGAAACCAAAATGTCAATACTTTACATGAATTTCTGAAAATGTTATATTTAGTTAAAAGAAACAAGTTTTTAGTAATTTTGATTTACAAAATTTGCACCAGTAAATTCGGTGGCTGCATCTAAGGCATTTTGGTATTTTGGAAAATTGGCCTACTTTCTACCTCCTGAACTTTTGTCCTAGCTTATATTTCAAAGGGAGCCATAATCCAAAGGGATGACTGAGGGTGGACATGTGCGTCCTTTGGAGAGAGTCTGATTTGTTATCTTTTCTACCCTATTCATAATTGACTTCAGTTCACATCCCTGTGTTTTTTCAGTGTCACCTTTTTCAGCACCAAGCACCCACCAGAAAGTGCCCTGGAGTGACCTGTCTGAACCGGAGAGAGGGCTGCTGTCGGGATGGGCACCATCTCCCTTTGCTTTCACTGGTTGCTTGGTCCGCAGGGGCAGGGTTTCAGAAACAGGACTGTACTAGCCAAGAGCCTTTGGTTGCAAGTGACAGACACCTACCTAACTCCGACTGGCTTAGACAGAGAAAGAATGTATTGGCTCTCATAGAATGTGGGGATCCTGCAGCAGGTCTTGGAATTGAAGGAAGAATTTGAGGAATCAGGTCTTCGGGGATGGCAACTGTGAGTTCAGCACCCCCTGGGCTTCTCCATGCTGACTGTCTTCGCTTTACTGTTTCTTTTCACCTGTTGGCCTCAGTCTGTCTGATTCCTGATGGGCTGTCTCCATGTGGCAGGGAACAAGACTGCCCCAGCAGACAGAGAACTGGTTGTACCCAGAATCTGTATATTAATCCCAGGGAATGACCCTGATTGGATCCGTTACTGTTGCCAGGTGGATGGAATGCAGTGATTGGCCAGGTCTGGGCCAGTCATGTGCCCATGCTTGCCTCCAGGGCCTTGGTCTATTACCAGGGGAAGGACCCTGGAAAGACACAAAACCAACAGCCCTCTCTATATAAGAGGTGAGTGAAATAGTTTAATTTGAAGGAAAACCCCTGGGGAGGTGTGTAAATGTCAAATTCTTTACTTAGCATGCTTGGGGACCCAGGATTTTGTAAAGATTTAGACTCTGCTGTTTCATTTCAACCTACTGACCCCACTCAGCCACAGGGCTCCATCCAACTAAGCTCATTGCTCACTGCTTAGTGAAGAAACATTCATGGAAGGGATGGGTGGATGAATGTTACTGTGCATGACTCACACGTTCCTCCTCTGGGCCTTTCACTGCTTTATCGCCTGGAATATGCCTTGCACTCCCACCAGTTTCTGCTTGTCTTGTCATAGCCGTCCCTGAAGCCCAGTTCAGGCGCCACCTCTTCCATGAAGCCCTCCCTGATCCCACAACCAGCAGGATTTCTTTTCTTTTTATGATCTTGTTTCCACCCACTTTTTTTCAGTGTTTTCCAGGTACCCTTTCCCCCATTTTTTATAGACTCTAGCCTGATTTTGTGTTGTTGGTGTTGTGTACTGGTTTAGCGAAAGAACTTTCCAATGATTAGTCCATCACCCAGTGGGGAGATGTGAGCTCTCCCTCCCTTGAGGCTTTAGAGCAGAGGCCTGTTTGGGGGTTGTTGTAGAAGAGCAAGGGTTTCCTGGGGATTGCATGTTAGTTTTCTAGGGCTGTCATGAGAAATGACCATACACTGGGTGGTTTAAAACAACACAAATTTATTCTCCCACAGTTCTGGGAGCCAAAAGTTCAAAATCAAGGTGTCAGTGGGGTTGGCTCCTTCTTGAAGTTCTTGGAGAGGATCTGTGCCAGGCCTGTCCCCAGCTTCTGGTGTTTGCCAGCCATCCTTGCATTCCTTGACCTGCAGATGCCTCACTCCAGGCTGTCTCCATTTCCATATGGCCTTCTCCTCTGTGGCTCTCTATCTTCCTCCTCTTCCTGATTCTTCTTCTTCTTCTTCTCCTCTTTCTCCTTATCCTTCTTCTTG
>NW_012104142.1:3497713-3500336 GCF_000951045.1 Mandrillus leucophaeus | reverse complement strand
TAGATTGAGGGATGTTGCAACCATCTTTGGAAAATATAATCTTCCACACAGAGCCATCACCAATATCCAGTGCAGGTAAGAACTGGGATAACACATGTGAGCCACAGTGCTCAGCCTCCACTCATGTTTTAAAAATCAGATAGTATGGGTAAAACTCAATGATGTATTTTATTTTTTTATTTTTATGTATTTATTTTTTGAGATGGAGTCTCGCTCTGTTGCCCAGGCTGGAGTGCAGTGGCGTGATCTTGGCTCACTGCAATCTCCACCTCCCAGGTTCAAACGATCCTCTGCCTCAGCCTCCTGAGTAGCTGGGATTACAGGTGTGTGCCACCACACCTGGGTAATTTTTGTATTTTTAGTAGAGATGGGGTTTCACCATTTGACCAAGCTGGTCTCGAACTCCTGACCTCAGGTGATCCACCCGCCTCGGCCTCCCAAAGTGCTAGGATTACAGGCATGAGCCACCGCGCCCAGCCTCAACAGTGTATTTAAATCATTGCCTAAACTCAGCCCTGCTGACAGACAAAGACGGCCACTGCCAAAGCCCATTTCTTGGCCGACACGTGGTGCCTATCACAGCTCAAAGTGTTTGCCACATCATGAGGCCTATGATGGCTGAAATTGGTGTAGATAAAAGGTAGTCTTAGGGTGTCCATGTCAAATGTTCAGTGCCTCAGTTTGTCCAAGTCAAATGTTGCATCTGCCTGAGTTTGTTCTTACCTGCTCTGGATATTGGTGATGGCTCTGTGTGGAAGATTGTATTTTCCACAGATGGTTGCAACATCCCTCAATCTACATGACATTGAGTGACCTTGACACTTCTTCCATGGAGAGGTCTGTGTCCTGTGTCTTTGCATCTGATGGGCCTGTGGCTTGCTCATAGCCGATAGAAAGCAATGGAAGTAACATGGATGACTTCCGATCCTAGCCTATAATATGTGATGCAGCTTCTGCTTGGTCAGTTAGAATACTTGGGCTTGGAGGCCTGAACTACCATATAAGTAGACTAACCATCCTGAGGCTGCCATGCTGTTAGGAAGCCCAAGCTGTCACACATGAGGAGACCACGTGGAGAGGCCCTGAGACTATATGAAGAGAGATACTTGGCCATCCCTAGCAGTTCCAGTCTTGAGCCATTCCAACACCAGCCTCCATCTGACTGCAACTTTATGAGATCCTTCCCGAGCCAGAACCACCCAGCTGAGCCCATCCTGATTTCCTGGACCTCAGAAACTGTGAGAGATAATAAAAGGATTGCTGTTGTGAACTTTAGTTCACTAAGTTCTGGGGTGATTTGTGACTCAGCGATAGATATTTGGAACACTCTTGAATATGTTCTGCAGATTTTCCTCTGAGGTTGGTGGAAAAGCCCTCCTAGGCTTGGGTGGAGTGAACAGCTTTCTGTATATTCTGATTTCAGTAACCTCCAAATATTCTTCTATTTGTGCCAGACAGTCGACAACTCTTGGCTGACTCCTTGTGATACTGCTACCTGTCCTTCTTATGAAGACGTGAACAGTGAGTGTCTGACCCCATCTCACTCTACCCTATTGTGAAGCAATGAGTCAGCCCCTTTCCTGAATGGGGACAGCCGAGGGGGGCTGCAAGATGTTCTCCTGGACAGATGCATCATCTGATATTTGCAGATGCCTCAGCCCCTGATGGAGACTTCCCTGCACCCTGTTCTCACACTCTATATGAGCCAGCCTCCTCTCCCTCAGGAGGCTGAGGCAGAGGATCGTTTGAACCTGGGAGGCGGAGCTTGCAGTGAGCCAAGATCATGCCACTGCACTCCAGACTGGGCGACAGAGCGAGACTCCATCTCAAAAAATAAATACATAAAAAAAAAAAATCTCTGAACCCCTTCAGAGTTCAGAGAACTCTCTACCCTCTTTAATGCCAAAATCAGTCACTTATTTTCTCCTATGAACACTGGGAATTAGTAACTGACCACATTTTTGTTTTTGCTTTGGTTGCTGGAAGATATGTGGCCACAGTTGTGGCTTACCATGATAAGGGTATAGATCATACTGGTAGGAAAATGATGAAAAAATACACAATTCTAATACTCAGAGATAAGAACGCTTTGAAGTTTGCGGTACAGCCTCCTAGACTACACACATACATGAAAGTGGGATTTCACAATACATACAGTTTATACTGTGACTCTTAACTTCTTGGAGGCCATAGTCATTTCAAGAAGGTCACGAGACTTCTAGCTCCCTTTGAGGAAAATTCCTCTTAGGTCTATACATACAAACTTGCCGTTAGATTCTATAAATACATAAGTAGTAAATTAATTAGGTTCTATACCCATAATTTCAGTATTAATGGCTGCATAATAAATATTATTATGAATTGAATTGTGTGGCT
Source organism: Mandrillus leucophaeus (assembly GCF_000951045.1). NCBI lineage: Eukaryota > Metazoa > Chordata > Mammalia > Primates > Cercopithecidae > Mandrillus > Mandrillus leucophaeus. The sequence goes on along the minus strand of NW_012104142.1, from coordinate 3,497,960 downwards.
ATATTGTAATTTATTTAATCAATTCCCTATCATTGAACATTTACATGGCTTCTGATGTTCCTCTGTTTTAAACTATACTCAAAATCTCAACCTGGTGTGGTGGCGGGCACCTGTAGTCTCTTCTAAAGAGGCTGAGGCAGGAAGACTGCTTGAGCCCAGGAGTTTGAGGCTGCAGTGAACTAGGATCCCACCACGGCACTTCAGCCTGGGCAACAGAGTAAAACCCTGTCTCTTAAAAAAAAAAAAA
>NW_012104142.1:3493506-3496338 GCF_000951045.1 Mandrillus leucophaeus | reverse complement strand
TATTTTTAGTAGAGATGGGGTTTCACCATGTTGGCCAGGCTGGTCTCAAACTCCTGACCTCAGGTGATTCACCTGCCTTGGCCCCCCAAAGTGCTGGGATTACAGGTGTGAGCTGCCACATGGGGCCATGAGCATCTTTTCAAATGGTGATTGGGTTGCTGATTTTCTTGCTGTCAGTTCCCTCTGTACATGCCTCTGGGGAACCCTTGTGGAGTAGGGGAGCTGGGTCCTGTTCTCTTTCTTCCTGGGTGACACTGTCTTGCACTGATTGTCCATTTCTTCAGTGTTCAGGGAGTGACAGTGTCACCTTTCAGGGTTGTTGTAAGGTAGTATCAGCTCGCAAAGCACTGTTGCTCACAATCATCCTGACCACCTTTGCCGGGTGCTCCTTATAGACCGAGCTACACCCTTCACACGCCAAGCCTCATCTAATCAGAGCACCCTCATGAGATAGGGATGGCCGTTTCATCTACATTGCAGATAGGAAAACAGACCCAGAGAGGTTAAACTGCTTGCCCAAAGTCACCCAGCAAGTAGACAGCAGAGCCAGGATCCAAAACCAAGTGTGAGTTTGAACTCAGCTTCTAACTGCAGTGGAACCTCCCCTCCCTTGGTGCCCCGTGTCACCTCTGCACGGATGCTCCCCTGCCTCTGTCATCCCCAAGAAGCCCCCTCTTCTCCTCCTCTCCCCAGAGACCCTTCCTCACCCAGCCTGTCTCTCTGTCTGTCCTGTCAGCCCTGCAGCAGAGTGAGGACAGTAGGCTCCTGCCGGCCAGAGTTCACCCCAAACAGCTCCCTTACTGTTCAGCCAAGGAAACTGAGGCCCAGAGAGGGCCAAGGACTCATTCCAATCACACAGCAAATTAGCCACAGAGAACCAGAGCCCAGGCCTCCTGACCCCTTCCTCATTAGAACATTCTTTGCATGCCCTGTAGATGTTCATTGGGAACTGCTGAGGAATCTGTACCAGTTTGACCTGAATATGAAGGCATGTTACTTTCTATCCAAACACTGCTATCGGCTGGGGGAAGCCAAATGCCCCAATTTCTACCCCTTGGAGATATCTTGAGAAGATTCTCTGTTTTTCTGCTGACGTGGTTTTCTAAATGAGTCCTGTCTAATTTAAAGTGCTGGTCTTGTTCCTGATTGGCCACTGCTTCTGCATACCCTAGTGTGGGTCGGAGCCAACCCTCACTGTGAAGGGTCTCTGACACTGAGGGGGCTCTTCCCCTCTTCATTTTGCTTGTTGTTGGGGACAGGAGCAGAATCGGGATGCAGGGGACACTCATGGATTGTGGGTGGCTGAGCTCTGACATCCCAGCTCCCGGGGCCCTGCAGCTATGGGGGGTCTGTTTGTAGATGGGGTGCATGGCCTGCTTGGGCAGTGCCCAACTTCATGGCAGCCCCCCCCTGTGCTGAGGACCCTCAGAGAGGGACCCTGGGTCCTGCCCACAGCCATACCCTTTACCCCTTCTCCAGCTTAGGTCCCTGGTTCTTCCCCCATCCTCACCCCCACCTGCAAGATTCCTTCTCAGGGCCCCCTTTCCTGTTTCCAAGGGCTGTGGGGGCCTGGGGCACCCCCACATTTGCTACTCAGGCCTCCTGCCCAGGCTGCTTCTCAGGTATGTGGCCTGTGCCATCGCCCAGGCCCTGCGCTTAGAAGGGCTTGGCTTTTGGTTTAACACTCTGCTGTCGTCTTGAGATTCCTCATAGTCTTTGACCAACCTCAAAGTGTTGGTCAGGTATCTTAGAAAACATCATTCAGTTTGGATTTGTGTGATGCTTTTCTCCCGGTTAGACTGGAGTTATGGGTTTTGTTTTGTTTTTTTAGACAGAGTCTCCCTCTGTCACTCAGGGTAAAGTGCAGTGGCACGATCTTGGCTCACTGCAACCTCTGCCTCTCCAGTTCAAGCGATTCTCCTGCCTCAGCCTCCCGAGTAGCTGGGACTACAGGTATGCACCATCATGCCTGGCTAATTTTTTGTATTTTAGTAGAGACAGGGTTTCACCATGTTGGCCAGGCTGGTACTGAACTCCTGAGCTCAGGTGATCTGCCCGCCTCAGCCTCCCAAAGTGCTAGGATGACAGGTGTGAGCCGTTGTGCCTCCTGAGTTATGGGTTTTTGGGAGGACCCCAGAGGTAAAGTGCTCTTCTCCTCACCTCATACCAAAGGCACATGGTACAAACATGGCCTCACCACTGACGTTAACCTTGCTCAGGAATCCTTGAACTAGAGCCCTGCATTTTTATCTTGTGTGGGGCCTTGCCTTTATCCCACGCATCCACGAACACCCACTGGTGCAGCTTGCGCTCCTGTCATCCTGTCCCACGAGCAAGTGAACCACGATGACAGTTCGGGCCTCGTGCACAGGGACGGGGCACCCCATGCATGCCAGGCCCTGTCCTGGGTATTGGAGGCAGTGGGGAAGCCAGATAAAGCTGAGCTCCGTGGATTTCACAAGTTTGTGAATCCAGGACGATGAGGCAGAAATAAAGCAGGTGAAAATAGTCATCAACACCCAGCAGGCTTGGCTGCTCTACCAGGGCAGGTCAGGAAGGCCCTCCTGAGAAGGTGACTCGAAACAGAACTAAATTAGAACCGTTGTTCAATCCAGCAATCCCACTACTGAGCATCTACCCAAAGGAAAAGAAGTCATTATATCAACAAGATACCTGCATTCATATGTTTATAGCAGCACTGTTTACAGCAGCACTGTTTACAATAGCAAAGATATGTGTCCATCACATGTGTCAGTGTCCATCAACGGTTGACTGGGTAAAGAACATATGGTATATATACTTATAGAATACTATGCAGGCATAAAAAAGAGT
>NW_012104142.1:3491044-3491876 GCF_000951045.1 Mandrillus leucophaeus | reverse complement strand
GAAGACTGCTTGAGCCCAGGAGTTTGAGGCTGCAGTGAACTAGGATCCCACCACGGCACTTCAGCCTGGGCAACAGAGTAAAACCCTGTCTCTTAAAAAAAAAAAAAGTCCTTCTGAGCATTTCGTCCCAGTCTTCATTTACACTGGTTGCATCTGATGTGTCCTTGCAGCTGCTTTAGATCTTCTGTGGAACAAGGCAGGGCATGTTTAAATACACACAGTGTTTTAAAAATGAGAAATACACCTTGGAACTGTCCCCAGCTGTGGCTCCAGGCAGCTCCCGGTCCTGCCTCCCCACAGCTCCAGGAGGCCGGTGGAAGCAGGACCAGGCCCGGTGTCCAGGCAGCAGGCGTCAGTGGCGCCTGTGATACAGGCTGCCTGGACAGAGGAGCAGTGATTTATGTCGTGGGTTGAGGAAGAACAGGGGCTGTGTGTTCATTCCTGGAGTCAGGACCTCACAGAGCTGGGGTGGGGAGGGGGCTGGGAACGTGGCAGAGGCTGGCTCTCAGTCCTGTTTACCTCCTGGATGAGCAGGAGGGGGAAGCAGCTGGCTTCCAAGGGCCAGGGTGCACCAGCCGGCTGGTCCGTGTGTCCACAAAGGCGGCCCTTCAGCAGCAGGCAGGGGCTGTGTCCTCGTGCCTGCCGGCAGTGTCTGGAGGCTGCCCATGGAGGTGGGAAGGGCCCAACACAAACAGCCACCAGAGAAAGGGGCCTTTATGGCCAGTGGAGGATGGCTGCTGGACTGCAGGGAGGATGCCAGGGCTGTGTGGCCAGGGACGTGGCCAGCAGGTGCTGCTCCAGGCCGTCTTGGTGTGGTTGCACCAGAGCATTC
>NW_012104142.1:3468478-3485879 GCF_000951045.1 Mandrillus leucophaeus | reverse complement strand
CTGGCTAAATTTTGTATTTTTAGTAGAGACGGGGTTTCACCCTGTTGGCCAGGCTGGTCTCGAACTCCTGACCTCAGGTGATCCACCTACCTTGGCCTCCCAAAGTGCTGGGATGATAGGCGTGAGCTACTACACCTGGCCAAAGGCCATTATCTTAAGTGAATCAACTCAGAAAGAAAGTCAAATACCACATATTCTCATTTGTAAGTGGGAACTAAAAAATGTGCACATGGACCCACAGAGGGGAATGAAGGACACTGCTGACTCGGGAGGCAGGGAGGGAGTGAGGGGTGAGGCATTACTCAGTGGGTACAACATAAACTATTCAGGTGATGGTTGCACTAAGACCCCAGACTTTACCTTACGCATGGAACAAAACTGTACCTGTACCTCTTATATTTACATAAATTTTTTTTAAAAGAGAGAAACTGAGGCCTGAAGTGTGAGGGAGCAGCAAGGGTTCCAGGCAGAGGGGACACCCTCATTACCCTGCCTGGGTGGTGAGAGACGTCACGGGGTCATCCCCAGCCCCAGGTGTCCAGTCTTGGCTCAGGTAGGCATCTCCCGAGATGAGGGCCCGGCCCTCCCCAAGGCTCCTGGGTGCATCTTGCTGCACGTGCCATCTTCACAGCTGCCAGTTATCCCCGGGCAGGAAAGCGTGGGCGGTTGGCCTGCTCCTCCTGGTTTTCCATCCTCCCTGTCCTCCTAGTCTTCCCTGGCCTCCTCACCGCCACCCGCCCTGTAATTTCCTGTCTGCCATGGAAGCTTATTTGGGACATAACCAGGAATTGTCTCACACAAGGCAAGAACAGGGTTCTCAGTGCTCACCCTGAGTCAGGGTGGCTGCCCACCCACTGCCACGACTTCCCTGCAGAGGCCTGTGCTATGGAGGTGTGGCTGGCAGAGCCCTGACCCTGTGGTGGGGGGCTTGGACCTTGTCCTGGCATGCTTCAGCTCACTAGGTGACCCTGGGTACGTCACTGACTCTCTCTGGACCCTTCCAAATTAACACCACACAGTTCAATTGAGGATAACTTAGAATCCCATGAGAATTTCAGGTGGCGAGGAGCCCGGCATCATCTCAGGGTGCAGAGGGGGAAACTGAGGCTGTACCATAACATGTGAGACATCAGAGATGGCATCAGGGGTGCAGGCTTTCAGTCTGGCATCACAGTTCAGAAGCTTTCCAGTGTGGGGACAGGAAGCTGGGCCTAGACAGTGGAAGACTTGTCACTGTTCTAGTCCCATCTCTGACCCCCACTGACCGTGAGGCCTGGCCACACAAGACCCTCAGAACCTAGGTTTCTCCATCTGGAAAATGGCGTTAAGCTCTTTTCTCCCAGGGTTGCTGTGAAGTTGAAATGCAATAAGCAATGTTAAAGGGTCTTGTAGGGAGCATCTCCCGGGTAAGGGTCCTCACTCTCTGTAGGATGAGACCCCAGTCTCAGCCCTGCCCAGGCCTCTGAGAACACAAACCTCATGTGAGTGAGAGACAGCTCAGAGGCACAGCTGTGGAAGACACCTCCTCCTTGGTGGCTGGGAGGAAGTCAAGAGGGGCGCTGTGACTGGGACAGACCTTCCTCAAAGGCATCTATGGGACAGTGGCTGACTACAGATAGGGAAGCCTTGAAACCTCAGCTTCCTTCTCTATAAATACAGATGCACATATTAGCAATTTACCAAGTGAGAAGCTGCCTGGCTTACTATTCGACTGCTTTTTATCTGTGAGGGCGGCATGAGGCAGGTGTGCGTGCCCCCATTCTGCAGACCAGGAGCGAGTGACAGGGGAGCCCACTGCCAAGCTTGAGCCCCGACCTGCCATTCTCCAGGCGGGGAGGGGTGGGCTCCAGAGACCAGGTGGGACCAGGGAGGTCTGAGAGCCTGGGGACAGGGTCTAGCCTCCAACTCTGAAAAATCACATTAGGTCACCAGGGGACAGGGTGCTCTGAGGAGACAAAACAAGGCCAAACCACTTCCCGGCCGGGTGCTGGAAGTCAACACCTACTCTTTTTACTCTATAAATAAATTTCATATTTAAATAAATATGGAACAACGTGGCTTTTTTTTTCCCTTCTGCAAAAGAAAAGAGCATTTATCCCACCTCCAGAAGCTCATTTCTTCTTTCCAGCTCCTCTGACATCGCCCGGGGGCAGCCAGGGAGGAATTTTCTCTTCTGGGATGACTGGATCCCAGAATCAGGCACATCTGGGCGGCGCCTGCTCCACAAGCCACAGACAGGCCCTGTGCCCACGATTCTGCTACAAGTCGTTGTCCAGAACTCAGAGCGGATTTTCCCGTGGAAGCAGTATTGCTAAGTGACCGTGATAACCACGACTCCATGGACACTCGCTTGGAAACAATCTTGCGTGTGGGTCTTTGGTTCCCAGGCTAGACCAGCAGCCTATTTTGGAGGCAGGAGGAAAAGGCAAGGGCTTTGGGGTCAGCTGTGTCCTGGTTGTGTGACCTTGAGAAGTGACTCAACTTCTGAGCGCCTCCCTTCCCTAGTCTCCCTTCCCCAGTCTGTCAACACTGGGAGATCGTTCTCCAGGGCCTCTTGCATTCCTGCTTGTCTTGTGACAGCTTTTGTTCTGGATTATCTTTTCAAGGATGTTTGTGTAGTCAACAGCCTAGGAAGTGTACACCGAGTAGCTGAGACAAGTCTCAATCAACTTAGAAAATGTATTTTGCCACCGTTAAGGATGTGTCCTCAGGAGGTCCTGAGGACATGTGCCCAAGGTAGTTGAGGAACAGCTTGGTTTTATACGTTTTAGGAAAAACATGAGACATCAATCAATGTATGTAAGATGTATACCGGCCGAGTCTGGAAAGGTGGGGCAACTCAAAGCAAAGAGGGGGCTTCCAGGTCATAGGGTGGATAAGAGACAAAAGGCTGCATTCTTTGGAGTTTCTGATTAACCTTTCACTGAATACCCAGTTTACAGGAATAGCTACTTGTGCCATAGTCCGGCTTAGTGAAACAATAGGGCAGAGGAAACAATCAGACCTGCATTTGTCTCCCGTGAGCAGAGGGATGACTCTGAACTCTGTCTGTCCTTTGTCCACAAGGAGTTTCCTTGTAGGCATTCCTTGTAGGCAAATCGTGAGGGAGGTATGTAGCTTTATCTTGGGAGGCAGGTTTGCACTACTCAGTTCCCAGGTTAAGGACCTGCTTGACTTAGTTCCTGGCTTGATTCTTCCCTTTGGCTTAGTGATTTCCGCGTCTCCCTCCAGGGAAGAGGGAAGATTTCTTTGTTTGCTTTCCAGGGGAATAAAAACAATGTTTCCCTTCAGGACAAGTTTACTGGAAACCCCCTTCTAAGATTGGGAGTTTTCCAGGTTCAGGATTCTTCAGCTAAACCCACTGAACGTGGGCCCACCTCCAAATCTGCCCAATGAAACAAGGGGAACCAAGGCGAACAGGAACGCCTATCGCCTGTTGTGTTTGAGCAATAAAGCCCTTTGTCTGGGCCCCAGGAGTCTTGCATCTTCTGCCAGCATCCATGAAAGCAGGGCAGGCTAGCTGGCTAGCCTGAAGGCAGGGCGGAACTCAGACCTCCGCAGTTCTTGACGGCCAATGCCATGCTTATAATACTTACCTTGTTGCTGTGAGGGAGATGCCGGGCCGTGCCTTGCCCTTGGTGGGTGGTTAATAAAAGGTGATTGTGACAATTTTACTATCAGTGGCCAGGAAGTTAGTTATTTACAAGCCACACGGGATTCCCACCCTGAGTGCCCGTGGTATAACTGGCCTTAGCCCTGGGATTAGAAATTCCATTCCTTCTGTGGGGTCTGGGAGTCTGGCCAGGCTCACTGTGCGTGGGGGAGGGGCTCCAGAGGGTGAAAGTCCTCCTTGGTCACCCCTTCAGCCCCTTCGGGTAACCGCTTTCACCCAGGTAAAATATATCTTTCTAGATCCTTCCCTGCACATCAACATGTTTAGAGAATGTATAGCAGTTTGTTTTCACGTAAATGATTTATACTGTATGTGTTGTTTTGCAATTTTCATTTTTCACTTAAAAATATTTCCTGGATACCTTTCTCTGTCAGCCCACTTAGCTTCTGACTGCTGCATACCTTTCATAATAGGACTCTCCAGCCATGTGTCTGCTCCTCCCTCGTGGTGGACCTTTGGTTCTTTCCATTTCTCATCAATTCAAAAATGCACATTGTGTGGCCGGGCGCGGCGGCTCACGCCTGTAATCCCAACACTTTGGGAGGCCGAGGCAGGTGGATCACCTGAAGTTAGGAGTTCAAGACCAGCCTGGACAACATGGCGAAACTCTGTTTCTACTGAAAAACCAAAAATTAGCCAGGCGTGGTGGCACGCGCCTGTAATCCCAGCTACTTGGGAGGTTGAGGCAAGAGAATCGCTGGAACCCGGGAGGCAGAGGTTGCAGTGAGCCAAGATTGTACCGCTGTACTCCAGCCTGGGCAACAGAGTGAGATTCTGTCTCAAAAAAAGAAAAAAAGAAAAAAAAAGAAATGCATATTGTGTGTTGGAAAGCCTTCCTGGGTGCACAGGGCAGGGCTTCCCTGGGGCAGAAGCAAAGATTCCATTTGCACACTGCAGCCTTGGAAATGGAGGCCCGAGGGGCTGTGATGTCTCAAGAGGAGGTCACACCAGGCGTCTCAGCCCCTCCTCTCAGGCCCTAGAGCCTGGTGTCCTCCTCCTTCCTCTCCGCTGGGAGTCTCTGCTCTGAAAGAGGAGGGGAGGGACCAGGAGATCAGGCTGGGGAAAGGAGGGAAGGGGTGACTAGGTAACAGGGCGTCCTCTCCCTGTGATGCTAGCAGACCACTGGGGACAATTGGGGAGGCAGCACAGAGACCCTTGAGGAGCTACCACACTGGAGGGGAAATATGGCCACCAAGGGCCACTGGGCCCCAGGTCTCCTGAGAACCCTCTCCTGGGTGACCTGCTTTGGAAAGAGGCTCTGTCCAGAGTGACACTGACTCAGAAGCTATCAGGTAGCCCAGCCCCTTCGAGCTCAGCCTAGAACCCTGCATCGGCCAGCCCTAGGTCCTCTCAGGCTGCTGCCCCTGTCACATGTTCTTACAGTACAGATACTGCAGAGCAGATCAGTCAGGTCAGCCAACGAACACACAGGGCCAGGGGAAGAGGCCAGCCGAGCCTGTGCAGCTCAGCCCTTTTCACAGTAGACCAGGTGACAGAAACGCCAACTTGGGTCCCCGAGAGCTCCTGCCATGCTTTGTGCTGGGCCTGCTGGGGACATCCATGGAAGGCACAGCTAGCTGAGGTCAAACTGGCAGGAGGATTTAGAAACTTCTAGGTGACATCACACAGTAACAAGCAGAACAGACCTAACTAAAGGTTAACTAGCCAACCACCAACTGGGAACTTGAAATGTGCGAGGCACTGTGTCGAGCTGGCTCCCATCTCTCCTGCACTGGGAGGTCAGTGTTATGATGATCCCCCTTCTACAGACCAGGAAACAGGCTCGGAAGGGCACAGAACTTAGTCCAGTCCTGCAGGGGATAAGTAACGTGCCTGGGACTCAAACCCAGGCCTGTCTGACACTGGCCTTCTGCTACTAAATGGTTTATAACCTTTGGAGTATTATGGACCCCTGTGAGACTTTTTTTTTTTCTTTTTTCTTTTTTTGAGACGGAGTCTCACTCTGCTGCCCAGGCTGGAAAGCAGTGGTGTGATCTCAGCTCACTGCAACCTCTGCCTCCCAGACTCAAGCGATTCTTGTGCCTCAGCATCTGGAGTAGCTGGGTCTACAGGCATGTGCCGCCACACAGGGCTAATTTTTGTATTTTTAGTAGAGATGGGGTCTTGCCATGTTGGCCAGGCTGGTCTCAAACTCCTGACCTCAAGTGATTTGCCCGCCTCAGCCTCCCCGAGGGCTGATATTACAAGTGTGAGCCACTGTGTCACTGCCCTTTGAGATTCTAATGGAAGCCTGGAGCCCTTTAACCAGAAGAGTGCCTGAGGTGTAAACACACAGCATGTGTGTGCAGGGCCTGCTTCCTGGGGGTATGGCCTGTGCAGTTGCACAGGACTCCAAATTCATAAGAGCCCCATCTTTGGTTTAATGCTCTGCTGTTGCCATCATGAAATGCTTAACGCTTTTGTACAAGGGGTGCCACATTTTCATTTTTCACTGGGCCCTGAAACTTATGTAGTCTGTCCTGCATGTGCTACACTGGCATGCACGTGTCCACATGCACCACCACTTTGCAAATGACTTTAGGTGTGCAGGAATCCTATAGGCCATTATATTCTCAGGAGATACCCTTTTTGCTTTGCCCTGCACCCTGGCAAGCTGTGTACATGTGCACGTGTGTGTGTAGGAAACTGTCAGGTGAATCCGAGTGCGGGCAGGGAGCCGGGTCAGCAAGCAGTGAGGGGGCTGCAAGGCTGGCATTGACCTCCACACAGCCCATGACAGCAACTCCTACACCACTGGGAGAGGGAACCAGTCCTAGTAATAAATAGCCCTTATCCTCAATCCATGTCCTTAAAAATCTGTCCCCTTCTTGGACAGGACAAGGGGCCTTTGTCAGGCATGGTGGCCTCAGAATAAACACAGGAAGGCGACCAGTGGCAGATGCTCGGACTGCTGTCTGGGGCAGAGTTTTCTAACTCAGGCTGGGCATTTCACTCAGAATGCTCCTGCCTGTGGCCAACTGGAGGGATCCCTGTGCCCATCCCTGAAAGCAAGAACGTCCAGGCGGGCAACAGGGACGCAGACATGGTTACAAGCCTCTGAGGACAGAGAGAGCACCTGAGCCTCCGCAGTCAGGAAGCGGCAGCTGGTGTGGGAGGGGGCTTTATACAATCTTCCCTTGGTCTGTGTGACCTTGGGCAAGTGGCTTAACGTCTCTGTGACTCAGTTTCCTCTCTGTAAAATGCAGGTGATCACTATACCTACCCCGGGATTTTTGTGAATGTTGAATTATAGTCTAGTATCCTTCCAACAAAGCACAATAAATAATAACTGCTGTTATCATTATCATTATTATTATTTAAAGCTAGACTAGAGGACAAGGCTTCAACATAGCTGTGCTTTTAGTTTCATGGGTTGTTAATGTTTATTTTTCAAAATCAGTTAAAGCCCCACGTGAGAGATCATATGCGGGGAGTGGGGAGGATTCACCAACAAAGGTTGGAGAATTAATACTGGATGAAAAGTACCCAGTGAAGAGCCACAGGGCTGGTGTATGTGTGCGGGGGGTCAGCCCATGACACAGGAGTCTAGAGTGCCTGGGAGGGGATGGGTCACAGTCTAAGGCTGGGACTCTCTTCAGGGAAAGGCTTGGAAGAGGAGCATTTCTTTTCTTTCCTTTTTCTTTTATTATTATTTTTTTGAGACAGGTCTGTCATCCAGGCTGAAGTGCAGTGGCACGATCACAGATCACTGCAGCCTCGACCTCCTGGGCTCAGTGATCCTCCTGCCTCAGCCTCCTGGGTATCTGGGACTACAGGTTCATGCCACCACTCCCAGCTAATATTTTTTTTAAGTTTTTGTAGAAATGGGGTCTTGCTATGTTGCTAGGGCTGGTCTCAAACTCCTGCGCTCCAGTGATCCTTCTACTTTGACCTCCCAAAGTGCTGGTGTTACAGGAAAGGAGTCTCAACCCCATGTCCCAAGAGAGGGTTCTTGGATCTCACACGAGAAAGAATTCAGGGCAAGTCAGCAGCGCAAAGTGAAAGCAAGTTTATTACGAAAGTAAAGGAATGAAAGAGTGGCTACTCCATAGACAGAGCAGCCCCGAGGGCTGCTGTTGGCCCATTTTTATGGTTATTTCTTGATGATATGCTAAACAAGGAGTGGATTATTCATGCCTCCCCTTTTTAGACTATATAGGGTAACTTCCTGATGTTGCCATGGCATCTGCGAACTGTCATGGCACTGATGAGAGTGTAGCAGTGAGGATGACCAGAGGTCACTCTCATCACCATCTTGGTTTTGGTAGGATTTAGTGGCTTCTTTACTGCAAACTGTTTCATCAGCTAGGTCTTTATGGCCTGTATTTTGTGCCGACCTTCTGTCTCATCCTGTGACTTAGAATGTGTTAACCATCTGGAAATGCAGCCCAGTAGGTTTCAGCCTCATTTTGTCCAGCTTCTATTCAAGATGGAGTTGCTCTGGTTCACATGCCTCTGACACTGGAATTACAGGCGTGAGTCACCTTGCTGGCCTCTTTTCCTTTTAATAACAGCCAAGGGGCTGTTTCTGTGTCTTCATGTGTGACAGATTCATGTGTGACACATTACTGGGCCCAGCCTCGTCTTGGGTCCAGTCACAGGAATAAGGCCCTCTGGGGGGTGTGAGCAGCCTCCTGGCACAGAGCAGGACAGGGTGTTGGGGGGCCAGGGAGGCTGGCAGTGGGGACTGGAAGGAGGGTCCCATGCTTCACCCCTCCCCCCAGGGCTAAGGAAGTTCTGCCCTGGAGTCCTGGGGCCTGAGGGAAGGGGAGATTCAGTCATCACCATTCACCCTCCCCCAGTATTTCAGAGGAATTGCAGTCATCTCTGTGGACAAGGCGGCCTGTTGTCTGTGAGCACTTTATGATTTTGAAATTCATCCCTGCCATAATTATAAGGTAACATTTGGAGGGCTTTCTACATGCCAAGCTCTTTTCTAAGCCCTCCTCTCTGCTTTTTTTTTGGAGTCAAGATATCACTCTGTTGCCCAGGCTGGAGTGCAGTGGCTCTATCTCAGCTCACTGCAGCCTTGATGTCCTGGGCTCAAGTGATACTCCCGCCTCAGCCTCCTGAGTAGCTGGGACTATAGGCATGTGCCACCATGCCCTGCTAATTTTTAAATTTTCCGTAGAAATTTTAATAGGATCTCACTAAGTTGCCCAGGTTAGTCTCCAGCTCCTGTCCTCAAATGATCCTCCTGCCTTGGCCTCCCAAAGTGCTGGGATTACAGGTGTGCGCTGCTGCATCCGGCCTCTTTGAAAGCTCTGTCTGCATTATCTCGTTCAAATCTCACAACATTCACGATGTTCACGAGTTGTTAGGGATGAGAAAACAGGCTGAGAAAGGGACAATCACGAGCCCCAAGTTGCCCAGCCAGGGAACCACCGTGAGCCAGGACGGGAACTCAGCTCAGGGGAACGTCATAACTGTGTTCTTAACCACAGTTGGCCCAAACATTGGGTCCCTAAGCCCATGGCTTCAAGCTGGCCCCTCTGTGGGACAGAAGCAGCTCTCCCATCTGCTGATGTTTCTCTCTACTAGCCCCTCAGCATTGGGGCAAGGCAGCTGATGCTTTCCCGGTGCCCACATACCTTGATAGCAGAGAAACGTCTCAGCATTTTTACTAGCTTTTCAGATTAAAAAAAAAAATAGCCAGGTGTGGTGGTGGGTACCTCTATTTCCAGCTGCTTGGGAGGCTGACACCCGAGAATTGCTTGAGCTCGGGAGGCAGAGGCTGCAATGAGCCGAGATCGTGCCACTACACTTCAGCCTGGGTGACAGAGTGAGACTTCATCACAAAATACCCCAAAAACAAAAAAAGGGGAGAAGAAGGAAATGGGGAGGGGTAGAACGGAGGCTCAGGAGAGTCAGAGAAATGAACCACAAGAAACTGGGAGAGGGGCTGATCTTTCCGTCTCCTGTGAAGGCAGCCGTGACGTCCTCCACCAGAAGGATGAGTACCTGGGGCTGGAAGGGGTTGCACCACTTGCTCGAAGCCAGCAGCCTTGCTCCTGACAACCTGACACCCTCACAGACCCACCATCGTTCCCCTGCCCAGAGCCCCAGCATTGAGTGGGTTGAGGCGGGATGTGAGGCAGTGTTTGCAACAGCTCAAGGCTGCAGTCCAGGGTGACCCTGCCTCCCCTTAAGCTGCCTTCCCCGGGAAAACAAACACAAGGCTGCCACCAGAACTGTTTGTTCCAGCCAAGCCCCAAAGATAGGGCCCCTGCTCTCACTCTCTGTAGGAAGATAGGAGCCTCACTCCCATAGCGCTGGTTAGCATGGGACCAAGCTCCTTCTCCTGGCTTTTTGTAATGTTTCACTTTGTCCCGTCCATCCTAATACACACACACACACACACACACACACACACACACACTCACAGGAGGCCTGGCCAGGGTTCTCTGCACATGACCATCATTTTTTGTAGGGGAAACTGGGATTTATTTCGGATCATCCACTCTTTCCTCCCTCCTAAGACAGTGTTCCTCACATTCTGCTACCTCAGACGAGGTGGGGCTCAGGCTTTGTTCAAGCCGTATTGCTTCAGCCTCGTAATTTCAAGACCTTGAGCAAGTTACTTTACACCTCCAAACCCTGGTTTCCTCATCTGCAAAGTGGGAAGGATAAAATAATCTACTTTGCAGAGTTGCTGAGAGATTGTTTTACTTTTGTTTCGTTTTTGTTTTGTTTTGCTTTTTTGAGACTGAGTCTCGCTCTGTTGCCCAGGCTGGAGGGCAATAATGCAATTTCGGCTCACTGCAAGCTCCGCCTCCCGGGTTCAAGTGATTCTCCTGCCTCAGCCTCCCGAGTAGCTGGGATTACCACCAGGCCGGGTTAATTTTTGTATTTTAGTAGAGACGGTGTTTCACCATGTTGGACAGGCTGAACTCCTGACCTCAGGTGATCCGCCCACCTCAGCCTCCCAAAGTGCTGGGATTATAGACGTGAGCCACAAAGCCTGGCCAAGATTGTTTTATGTCAACAGTGAAACAGTATCTGGTACAGAGTAGGTGTTAAACAAATAATTGCTATTGTTATTTTGTTGTTATCTGATCCTCACCTCTATCCTCAAAAATATCTCCAGTTGACTCAGTTATTCCTCTTTTATAAATCACTAACAAAAACAACACGTATCAAAACACCACTCTGTATCCCATAAATATGTACAATTATTATGTGTCAATTGAAAATAAAAGGGAAGGCCGGGCGCGGTGGCTCAAGCCTGTAATCCCAGCACTTTGGGAGGCCGAGACGGGCGGATCACGAGGTCAGGAGATTGAGACCATCCTGGCTAACACGGTGAAACCCCGTCTCTACCAAAAAATACAAAAAACTAGCTGGGCGAGGTGGCGGGCGCCTGTGGTCCCAGCTACTCGGGAGGCTGAGACAGGAGAATGGTGTAAGCCCGGGAGGCGGAGCTTGCAGTGAGCCGAGATCGCGCCACTGCACTCCAGCCTGGGTGACAGAGCGAGACTGTCTCAAAAAAAAAAAAAAAAAAAAAAAAAAAAAAAAAAAAAGAAAATAAAAGGGAAAAAAACCAATACAAACAAATAAAAAACACCCAGGTATGTTTCAGCATCTCCCGTCTCCTTGCGGCACTAACTCCTTGCCACACTTCACCTGCCTCAGAGCTGAGTAAGCTTCTGGAGCTTTGGAGGAAGTCTTGGGTTAGAAATGAGAGATGTTACTGGCACCTGAGAGGGGGAAGCTGTGAGCGGGGACAGGAGAGACTGCTCAGCTGCAGCTCAAGTCCGGAGTGGTTCAAGGGGCATGGCTGGGGGACAGAAAGCGTCCACTCCCTTGCCTCCTGTACTAGCGCAGGAACCATGCAATAGGCATTCAAATATGCAACTGGCAGGAATGTCATTTGTGCAACCATTTCAGAACATTGGTTGGTAGGCCGGGCATAGTGGCTCAGGCCTGTAATCTCAGCACTTTGGGAGGCTCAGGTGGGAGGACTGCTTGAGCCCAGGAGTTAGATACCAGCCTGGGCAACATAAGGAGACCCCATGTCTATTATTTTTTAAAAACAAAAACAACAACAACAACAAAAACAACATTAGTTGGCAGCATGTATTGAGAGATACTAAAATGTAGATTTTTGTTGTGGTTGTTGTTTTGAGATAGAGTCTTACTCTGTTGTCCAGGGTGGAGTGCAGTGGCACAATCTCAGCTCATTGCAGCCTCTGCCTCCTGGGTTTAAGTGATTCTCATGTCTCAGCTTCCCAAATACCTGGGATTACAGGCATTTACCACCACACCGGGCTAATTTTTATATTCTTAGTAGAGACGGGGTTTCACCATGTTGGCCATGCTGGTCTCGAACTCCTGACCTCAGGTGATCCACCCACTTTGACCTCCCAAAGTGCTGGGATCAGAGGCGTGAGCCACCATACCCAGCCTAGATGTCCTTTGATGCTAAAGTTCTGTTAACAGAAATGTATCCTAGGAAGATAATAGAATACATGAGGGAAAAACCCCCAGAGATGCAGGTTGTGTTTTTTTACATAAAGAGGTTCATGTTATGCTATTTAGAATAAAACAATTTGAAAGTAAATCTAATGCCCCAGATTAATGAGTAGTGGCACCAAGTGTGACACCTCTGATTTAGTGAGGATTAGATTCAGTCTTGAGTAATAGAACACTCAAAATTAGAGCAACATTATGAAACACAGACTTCACACACATTCCAGAGATAGGCCATCCAAGGCTAGTGTCGTGCCTTATCAAAGACTCAGGAGACTTCTATCCAGTTCTGCTGTGCCCAGTGAATGACTTTTACTCCATGCTCCAATATGGCAGCTTGAGTCTTGCCATTATGTCTGCATTTGAGCTGTCATGAGGTGGAAGAAGCAAAAAAGAGTACCACTCTCCCTTTATGAAATCGCACCTAACGCTTCCACTTACTTTCCATCTTTCCATTGGTTGGACATTAGCCACATAGGTACACCTAGCTGTAAGAGATGCCGGGAAAGAAGATAAGACAATAAAGAAACATCTTTCTTTTTCTTTTCTTTCTTTTCTTTTCTTTTTTTTTTTTTTTTTTGAGACAGGTTCTCGCTTTGTCACCTAGGTTGGAGTGAGGTGACACAATCATGACTCACTGCAGCCTCCACCTCCTGGGCTCAAGTGATCCTGCCACCTTAGCCACCCAAAGTGCTAGGATTACAGGCATGAGCCACCACGCCCAACCTAGACAGTTGACTTCTGACCCAGAGCCCCAAGGGGTCAGGGCTTCGGAGCTTTACAGCGTTGGGGTTTCATTCCATTTTTGTACCACAAATAAGTCTACAATGATTTTGAGTGTGACTATGTTTTTTATTTTCTAAAAGAGGGGATGGTTTTAAATTTTCCCTTTTAGAGGTGGAGGTTGCAGTGAGCTGAGATCACACCACTGTGCTCCAGCCTGGGCGACAGAGTCAGACTCCATCTCAAAATAAATACATAAATAAATAAATAAATAAATAAATAATTAATTAATTTAAAAAATAAATTTTCCCTTTTAATGTTTTGCCCATTTAATGCTGTTTCTGGGACCACAGGGCCTCAAAGCATGGATGTGAAACTAACCTGACTAGAAACCTTCCCCACTTCCCTTGCCTGCATTTTACAGATGGTAAAACAGATTCAGAGAGGCAAGAAGGCTTGGCTGCGGGGCTGCACAAACCCAGTCATAAAATGACTTACAGGACTATTGACACCTAGACTTTAAAACTTTCCAGCGATTTTCCTCCTGTCTGAGATAAGGGAATCCTACACCAATTCAACATTTTCTCTCTCTCTCTCTTTTTTTTTTCAATTAGGCTGGGAGGCTCCCGGGGGGAGGTTATGGGCAAAGATGAAGATTTAAGAAAATGAAGATGGAGTCTGCGTGCGCTGGGGCTGGGAAGACTGAGGGGTAGGAATCTGTGTGGAGAGGGCAGGAAGGTATGCGAATCAACACACACATGCACACAGGCACACACACACCTATATGCACATACATGAGCACTTACACGTGCCCTTATGCCAGTTCCCACTCGGCTTGTTTGTATCAGACCCAAGGAGGCAGGATAGGGGTGAGCAGTCATGTCTTCTAGATCAAGGTCTGACAGCACCTACTGTGGCGTCATAAGGATTAATTTTGTTTTAATTTAATTTCTTTTTTTTAAGATGGGATCTTGCTCTGTTGCCCAGGCTGGAGTGCAGTGGCACAATCTCAGCTCACTGCAACCTCTGCCTCCTGGGTTCAAGCGATTCTCCTTACAGGTGCTTGCCACCATGCCTGGCTAAGTTTTGTATTTTTAGTAGAGACGGGGTTTCACCATGTTGGCCAGGCTGGTCTCAAACTCCTACCTCCTGATCCACCTACCTTGGCCTCCCAGAGTGCTAGGATTACAGGCATGAGCCACTGCACCTGGCTGTCAAAAGGATTAATTAGGATATTGCCTATAAGTGCCTGGCCCAGGAGAGGTGTAATGTGTGTGTCTTCCTCCCCAGTCCTCATTGTGGCTGCTTGGTCAGCGTGCTTGCCTGCCTGATCTCTCTTTGAGGCTCCTCTGAGCAGGATTGGCCAGCATCCATGGGCCACTCCCTTCCTGAATGTACTGGGACCCAGTCTGCAATGAAGTCATTGTTTGAAGCATCTGCTCTTTGTTTGGTAAACCTTCCCAAAGGGGGCTGGAAGCCCACAGCTCCCCTCTGCCGGGCCTAGCTGGAGGCAGGGTCCACAGTCTTGCCTTGGCATCCTTGTGATTTATGCCCATGTGGGTCTGGCCAGGCGGAGGGATAAGGGTCATAGGATCTCGGCTGTTCCAAAGACCAAGGCGAGTCACTTTCTATCTGCTCAGTGGTAAGGAAGGCGAGTCATTGGGGATCTCTGCACATAGACAAGACGAGGGAATATTTCTCCCACAACAAAGGAAAGAAGGGGAGGCACTTGAGAGAAAATCAGAGCAATAAGATGTCAAGAAAATGCAGACTCAGAGCCAAGAGGCGCCACCAAGCGCTCCTGTCCCAGAGCTCAGCCAGAACCGGAGCAAGGCCGGGTCACGTGGAGACGGCTCCTGCAGAGCCGCAGTGGGGCTAAGACTAGGATGTGGAAAGGGAACAGGAGTTAGATGAGGTGGAAGCAGCTGGAGCTTAGCAAGTACTTAACTGAGAGCCGGATGTTTCTGCTTATTTTATACTTTTGTGTTATTTATTATTTTAGAGTCCATGTCCTGCTGAAAGTGCTTATTTTTATAATGTGCTCTCGTAGTAGGTTCTCCATAACTGGCCTTGGTGGTGTGAACCCTGGCTCTTCTGGGATACCCTGGGTGCTTTTAATCAACAGTTGCCGAAGAAACCCCACTCCAGACCAACCAAATCAGTCTCTGAGGACTGGGGGAGGGTGGTGGTTCTCAAAGTTGGACCCGGGGACCAGCAGCGTCTGCATCACCAGGGCACTTGTTAAAGTGCAAACTCTCAGGCCCCACCCTGACAACAGAATCCAAAGCTGTTAGGGTGGGGTCCAGAGATCTGTTTTAACAAGGCCTTCAGGAGCAGGGCGTCAGATGTCCAGGAAAGTGTGAGAGCCAGTGGGAGGTTTTAACTTGTGCCCAGTGCTGAAAACCACTGGGTTTGTTTAGTATTGAGTTTGGGGACTCTTTCTTCGCTGTTGAGGGACAGAGTTCAGAATGAGGAAAGCTGGTCTCTCTCTACTCCCTGTAGGGGAAGGGGGATAATGACTTTACCATTCTTTGAACACCTTCTACATACATAAGTGAGAATAAGAAAAATAGATGGCCACAATTAATGTCCCTGACCACTGTTCTATCTCCAACACCAGTAACAAAAGAGATCTACCCCACCCCTGCCTAGGGCCGCCCTGCCAACTCTCCTGAAATGCTAAGAGGTCCAGGACCTGCAAACACAAAGCCTTTTTCTTAGCTTTTGGCACCTCCTTCACAACCCTGATCCTGGAAGAATTAATCGCTCATTTAGAGTAGTGGAGTTGTTGTGGGAAGTGGGTGGAGTGGAAACTTCTAGGAATCACAACTTCTTTTTTTTTTTTTTTTTTTTGAGACGGAGTCTTGCTCTGTCGCCCAGGCTGGAGTGCAGTGGCCGGATCTCAGCTCACTGCAAGCTCCGCCTCCCGGGTTTAAGCCATTCTCCTGCCTCAGGCTCCCAAGTAGCTGGGACTACAGGCACCGCCACCTCACCTGGCTAGTTTTTTATACTTTTTAGTAGAGACGGGGTTTCACCGTGTTAGCCAGGATGGTCTCGATCTCCTGACCTCGTGATCTGCCCGTCTCAGCTTCCCAAAGTGCTGGGATTACAGGCTTGAGCCACCGCGCCCGGCCCACAACTTCTTTCATTCACTTCTCTCTCTCGTTTTCAACCTGATGCTCCCGTCAGCCCTTCTGACGCGCTCGTCAGCCACAGTCACTTGGCTTTGTCTCGGGTCATGAGACATCTGGAAGCAGAGGGGCTGCAGCTTCCCTCCAGGCCAGACCAACAGGAGGATGGACTCTAGCTGAAGTTCCATGACCCTTCTGCCCTCCTGGTCTGGGAGGAGGGGCGTGTGTGTGTGTGTGTGTGTGTGTGTGTGTGTGTAACAACTACAAGGTGCCCCAAATCCTGTTCTCCCATATCTGGAAAATCTGTGACCTACATAAAGCCAGCTCCTGCCTAGTGAGGAACAACAGGAAAGGATAGAAACCAAGGGCAGGTGGTCGCTTCCAGAGGCTGCTGCTGGCTCCAATGGGCATGCCTCTGTCTGGCCCATAATCTTGATATCTGAACACATGGGTCTCAGCTCACCTGCCAGATGCGCCCCGGTTCCCACTTGGTTATTCACCATCCTCCTCTTTCCTGCCTGTCTCTCTGCCTCTGTGGATCTTTGCTGGCAACCCCACGGGGTTTCTCCTTGGCTGTTTCTAAGTCTGCTGGGCAAAGGAAGATGTCTTGGATGTATTAAAATCAGCCCCATATTGGGGCCAGATGTTCCACAGCAAGCGAGGTGGTCAGGACTGAAGTCAAGAAGCGAAGTGAGGAAACAAGGAGGCTCCAGTGATGAACGACGGTCTCTCCTCAGCCCTTACTGAAAAATCTCCTTTCTGTCCTATTTTGCTCTCAGTATGAGCTCTGCTCTTCCTCTCCTCCCAAATCAAACATTTGGTGATGCATTTCTGCAAACTTCCACGTCTCGCTCTGGGGCCAGGAGACTGGTGTTTGCTCGGCTGTTTCTTCCAAGCGCTCTCTGCAGAAAAGGGCACGGAGGAGAAAATGCAGGCGTTCTGGCAAGTGTGGGCTGAGGGCCTCACAGCAAGTCTGAGAGCGAGTGCCAGCCTGGCGGGGAAGAGCTGCTGGGGACAGCTCTCGGGGACTCTGGGTGATCACAGGATATGGGCAGAGGCCAAGGCTTATCACCTTCCTAATTGCAAAGGTTATATTAATAATTATAACAGTAATTAGTCATGGTGATAACAGTGACGGTAACGGATAACTGTGGGGAACTGCGCCGGGGCAGCACACGGGATGTATCATGTCACTTAGAGCCTCCAACACCCTCCGAGCTAGGGTCCTGGCTTTATTATTATTCTCTCCATTTTGTACTTGAAGACTGCAGCTCAGAGAGGTCTCAGCTAACCCAGAATGGAATTGGGATTTGAACTCAGGCAGCCTGATTCCGAAGTCCACGCTCTTAACTGCTATGTGATGACACGAGGAATACATGTTTGTTAAAGAAATTGTTAACAATTC
>NW_012104142.1:3457683-3466918 GCF_000951045.1 Mandrillus leucophaeus | reverse complement strand
TGTAGTGGTGCTATCTTGGCTCACTGCAACCTCCGCTTCCTGGGTTCAAGCAATTCTCCCTGCCTCAGTCTCCCGAGTAGCTGGGATTACAGGCGCCCGCCACCACGCCCAGCTAATTTTTGTAATTTTTAGTAGAGATGGGGTTTCGCCATGTTGGCCAGGCTGGTCTCGAACTCCTGACCTCAGACGATCTGTCTGCCTTGGCCTCCCAAAGATCTGAGATTACAGGCGTGAGCCACTGTGCCCGGCCACAATCTTGTCATTTTTGAAACCAACCCAATTATCCCATAGAACTGACGTTTATGGTTTCTTTGGAATAAATATTGAAATGAAACCTCCCAGTCTTGAAACTTGATAAAGTGACATTTGCCTTATCTGAGTTCATTTCTCAGGAAACCAACCATCAGGTCTTCCAGATAGTATCAAGGAATTGAAACTCATCGGATCTGGACAATGACAGGCCAGATTTCCTAAGCCATGATTTCCTAAGCCAATGCCTGCCTGTTGTTGACCAACTCCTCTTCCTTATCCCTCCCTAATTCCTGCTTTCCTAGATGTAGTTACATTTCTTCCTTGCTATATAAACCCCTAAGTTTAGTCAGTCAGGGGGATAGAGTTGAGACTGGCCTCCTTGGACGCGGTACCCAGTTGAAGCTTTCTTCCCTGGCAACCCTCATTGTCTTAGTGATTGGCTTTCTGTGTTGTGAGCAGCAGGACCTAGCCCGAACCCCTGTGGTTTCAGTAACAATTTCTGGAAAGGAAAACCATTAGAACTGCCTGTTTTACCCTCTTTACTTCTACCTCCGGCGAGGCTCTTAGCATAACAGTAATCATTTCTGAGTGCTTACTATGCGCCAGTCAATTTTCATGCATTAACTTAATACTTACAACAACCCCACGAGGTAGATACCAACTTTATCCCCATTTCACCGATGAGGAAACTGCAGCAAAGACAGGCTGGGTACTTTGCCCTAGGCCACACAGCCATGAAATGGGCAGAGCCAGGACTTGAGAACGGGCAGACTGGCTCCACATTCCACACTCTTATCTTCCATGCCATACTAACACTGACATTTGCAAAGATGGCACATCACTGTGTATTTTAAAAAACATGGCTGGGTGTGGTGGCTCATGGCTGTCATCCCAGAACTTTGGGAACCCAAGGCAGGAGGATCACTTAGGCCCAGGAGTCCGAGATCAGCGTGGGCAACATGGCAAAACCCCTTCTCTACAAAAAATACAAAAAAATTAGCTGGCTATGGTGGTGTGCACCTGTAGTCTCAGCTACCCAGGAGGCTGAGGTGGGAGGATTGCTTGAGCCTGGGAAGCTGAGGCTGCAGTGAGCCATGATCATGCCATTGCACTCCAGGCTGGGCAACAGAGTGAGACCCTGTCTCAAAAAAAAAAAAAAAGTTCTTCCAAATGCTTCTTGAACTTTATGACCATTAATTAATTAATTAATTAATTCATCCAACCACTGATCTTCTGGGTCAGACACAGTGGCAGGCTATGTGAATGCTGAGGTCAGGAACCGAGGCTTAAACACCCCTCAAAGAGAAAGAGAAGGGCACTGGCATCTAGAAGTAAGACGTCAGCAGCATTCCCCTCTAATGGGCGTCTTGGATTCCTGCTTCCATGAGCAAGTCTTGATACATGTCTTCTCAACCGTTTCCCTGCTCCCCAGCTGAATAGGACACGTGTCGGGAAGTGGTGGGTCAGGCCAAGTGTGAACATGCCACTATTTGGGCTGGTCAGACCCCTCAAGAGCCAGGGCTGGAGGGAGAAGCACTGCCGATTAGCCAATGCTTTGAGTGAACTGATTTAAACCAGGGTCTTCTTGGTCCTAAGGGTCGGTCTCCACGGATAGAGACAGAGGCAGAGGGCATTTTTTTTCTGGGAAGAGAAACTGCTTAAATAAATCACCCTCGAGTCAGGGGAAAGAGAATGTTAAAAAACAGAAGTGGAATGAATAAATACTCCCAAAAGGAACGAGAAAACTCTGCCCTGCTCACTTGTCCACACTCTGGGAATTGCTCCATGGGGTAT
Organism: Mandrillus leucophaeus; assembly: GCF_000951045.1. NCBI lineage: Eukaryota > Metazoa > Chordata > Mammalia > Primates > Cercopithecidae > Mandrillus > Mandrillus leucophaeus. The sequence continues at coordinate 3,464,872 of NW_012104142.1, read as the reverse complement.
CTCAGAGTTGGTCCCTGGAACCTCAGTTCTGGTTTTCAATATTTGTCCAGGTTTACAGCCTGCTTGCCTGGCGCTCATGCTGAGGGACTCATTCTATGTGGCCCTAGGTTCTATTACGAGCTCTACTCGGGCCCCCATTCCAGACTTCAAAGTATTTATTGATTCAGGCTCACTGTGAATCAGGCATGCTCCATACAGCACCCTACCCTTCCCGTCGATATTATTCCCCATTCTACGCGTGAGCCAGCCGAGGCTCAGAAAGGGCAAGTCACTGGTCCAAAGTCACACAGCCAGGACACATTGTTGCTATTCAAGCCTGGAGAAGAGCAGACTCAGGGCAGACTTTGGAAAGCTGATACCCAGGAGACAGCTCGTGCTTGCCCTGTAAGATCCCAGAGGGAAGCCTGCGATTCTGGCTTGGGTTTCATAGCATCCACACAGTATCTTCACCCATTTGTATTGCTATTAGGTGGGTGCAAGCAGTTTTTTACATTAAAGTGATGGCAAAAAACCCATGACTTTTGCACCAACTTAATATAATAAAATACCACAGAGTGGGCAAGTTCTAAACAATAGAAATTTATCTCTCAAGTTCTGGAGGCTGGATGTCCAAGATCAAGGTACTGCAGGTTTGGTGTCTGGTGAGGGATGTTCTCTGCTTCCTGTCTTATTCTGGCTTCTTCTGGAAGGGACAAGTGCTGTGCTGTCACATGGCAGACGGCAAAAAGGAGCGATTGCTCATTTCCTCCAGCCCTTTCATAAGGTTGCTAATTCCCTTTTTTTTTTTTTTGAGACAGAGTCTCTCCGTCTCCCAGGCTGAAGTGCAATGGTGCGATCTTGGCTCACTGCAACCTCTGCCTCTCAGGCTCAAGCGATTCTCCTGCCTCAGCCTCCTGAGCAGCTGGGATACAGGGGCCCGCCACCACGCCTGGCTAATTTTTGTATTTTTAGTAAAGATTTGATTTCACCATGTTGGCCAGGCTGGTCTCAAACTCCTGACCTCATGATCTGCCCACCTTGGCCTCCCAAAGTGCTGAGACTAGAGGCGTGAGCCACAGCACCCAGCTGCTAATTCCATTCTTGAAGGCTCTCTCCTCATGATTTACTTTCTAAACGTCTCACCTCTTGATACTATCACATTGGTGATGAAGTTTCGATACATGAATCTTGGGGGACATTCAAACCATAGCACACAGCCCATGGGGTCTTAATACATCGGGTGTGAGGTGTGAGGCAAAGGATAGGACAGGAGGATCTAGGCCTGGAATCTGAGGATGAGTGGCATGGGTTCATGTTCCAACACGGCTGGCCATTTCAGCTCTCTGTGCCTCATTCTTCTCTCTGTAAAATAGAATACACTTGATCAGACCAAACCACTCTGCTTCACTCTGCCTTTCAATGGCTCTCTATAGCTCTTAGGAGCAAGTCAAACCTCTTTTACTTAGTACATTCAGGCCCCAGATTTCCTCTCCAGCCTCCTGTCTCATCACCGTCTCGGCCAGAGCAAACTGCTTCTTGGTCTCCAAACTTCCCATGTCCCCTTTATCCTCTTTGCACACACAGTGTCCTCTGTCACTCTGTTGAGCTTTCCTGTGTGGGAGAGAATGGAGCAGCATTTGAGCCCAGGCACTGGGCATTGCCATGCTGATCACAGAGACAGCGTGCCCAAGGGGTCTGTGTGCCCTACAGAGGAGCATGCCCCACCGCGTGCACCGAGGCAGAAATGAGTTGAAAACATTCCAGGGGGGCAGCTCTGGCATGGACTGGATGCAGGCCTGACCCTGTTCACCTCCAGGTGGGAAAACCAGCTGTCCTCTTCCTCCGTGTTTATTCTGGCCACCTGCTCAGATGGGCGGGAGAAGTCTAGGTAGGTGCCGTGAGAGATGGCCAGGGGGTGTTCAGTTCCATGGTGTGCGGACCAGGGAGAGCAACCACCTCATTCCTGAGGTCTAAGCATTAAGAAGCCTAGAGTGTGTGTATATATATATATATATTTTTTTTTTTGTAGAGATGCAGCTACTGGGGAGGCTGAGGCAGGAGAATGGCGTGAATCCAGGAGGCGGAGCTTGCCGTGAGCCGAGATCGCACCACTGCTCTCCAGCCTGGCAACCGAGCAAGACTCTGTCTCAAAAAAAAAAAAAAAAAAGAGTAGTCTAGAGTGAGTGTTGTCAGGAAAGCCAGCCCAGAACTTAGCATTCCAGGGCTTTAAGCCAGGGCTGTAAACCCAAATGCCTATAGTGGCTGGGGAGCTGTCACAGTGAATGGCATGGGAGCCGTGGCCCTCTTGGCCTGACACTTTCTCATGTTGGACAGACATGAATTCACAGAGAAGATATTCTGTTGGAAGTCAAACATTAGTGCAAGTGCTATGATACATGGCAATGGGCATTGCTGCCTCAGTAACTGGGGCGATGGGGGATGGGCAGGTGGGGACTCTGCCCTTCTCCTGTTAAAGAGGCTGCTGCCCCCTCCCACCAGAGCCTATTTTTCCTGTGGGAATGAGAGCACCCCAGGGTGTAGATGTTGTCAGACCGTGCCCTATCCCCTACACCTAACCTTTTACTGTGCTCTGGAAACTTCCAGCCACCTGTATCTTCACCTCTGAGTCTAATGGGTTTTTCCAGAGTTTGGGAATGCTGTTCTGCTGGGGCCAGCGGCTGTGCTGTGAAATTAATGCTCTCCTAGAGCAGTCTCAGCCAGAGGCTGCCAGGCACTGGTGTAGGAACCTCCAGACTGCCTCCCCTCACCCCGGGGTGGAGTGAGTCCAAGGCACCGGCTTTACACCATGGTTCCCAGAGGGATTCGGCTGCAGTTCCCCAAAGTGGCGGCTGGCTCAGCGGCGCAGTCTTGCTGGCTGCCTGCCTCCTCTCCTCCCTTGCCGGACCGTCTGCAGCTCCTAAAGAAACCATTGTGCCCTTGTCCCAGGGTCAGCTGCCGGTGTAACCCAAACCAAGACACCTGATTTTCAAGAGGAGCCTTTTATATAAAATCCCTTCATTTTCAAGTGTTGTCCTTGAATGCCAACTGTTTGTTTTTGAGACAGAGTCTCACTTTGTCACCCAGGCTGGAGTGCAGTGATGTGATCACAGCTCACTGCAGCCTCAACCTCCTGGGCTTAGGTGATCCTCCCACCTCAGCCTCCCGAGTAGCTAGGACTACAGGTGCGTGCCACCACACCGGGTGAATGTTTTGTTTTGTTTCTGTAGAGACATGGTTTCACCATGTTGCCCAGGCTGGTCTCAAACTCCTGGATTCAAGTGATCCGCCTGCTTTGGCCTCCCAGGGTGCTGGGGGTTATAGGTGTGAGCCACTGTGCTGGCCTGCCAGTTGTTAAAAGCAAAAACAAACATGGTGTGAGCCACATATCCATGGGGCAAATTAGCCCCATGGTCAAAGGTGTATAGGACTGAGTGTACCTGGGCTTGGCCTGACCCTCTAAACTCTTGGGCACTGTGGCTGTGGTTATCCCCAAGGGTGTACTTTTCAACAACTTGGCTGTCTTCCCCTCTGCATAGGCATGAAATGCATCCCACTGTCACCCTCCCTCCCTTCCTCTCTCCCTTCCTTTCCCAACCTTCCCCTCCCTTCCTTCCTCTTTCTTTTTCTTCTTTTTAAGAGGTGGGATCTTGCCATGTTGACTAGGCTGTTCTCGAACTCCTAACCTCAAGCAATCCTCCCATCTCAGCCTCCCGAAGTGCTGGAATTATAGGTGTGGGCCACTAAGCCCGGCCTCTTCCTCCCTTTTTTCGTTCTTTCCTCTTCTCTTCCCTCTCCTTCCTTCCCCTTCCCTCCCTTCCTTCTTTTTCCCCCTTCTAATTTTCTTGGGCGGGCCTCTCCTGCTGGGCACTTACTACCTGCTTCTTCTTCCAATAAACGGCCGGCCCACAGCATTCAGCAAAGATTTTACTAGCTACCAGAGGATTACACCTCCAGGAAACCTCTTTACTGCTGGTAACCTTTGTCCCACTGTTTCAGAAATGGCTCCTTTAAGAGCGATCTCAAACTCCTATTTCTCAGATAAATAGTATCCTGTGGTGTTTATACCTGGCCTGGTTCTCCAGAGTCCCCACTCTCTGTGGGGAGTTCCACATCTTTTGGATCATGCCACGGAGGCCCCACAGTGTGGGTTGAGTTGAGGAAGCCAAGAACCAGGGAGGTTTGGGGACAGCAAGTCTCAGGGCCTTGAATCCTGGCCCACAGTGCCCCTGAGACTGCTGTAATCTCTGAGGGCTCCTCTTACCCTGGCAGCTCGGGGAGGATGGCGTGAAGGGGGATAGGCCTTAAACCCAACCCTGGATTTTTTCTCCCAGCCAACTCACCCACCTTCTAATGTCTGCTTAGGGTGGCTTTTGGTTCTACACACTTTCAGCTGCAGGCTGCTGATAGCTACTATCTGCAGAATGACGGAGTCTTGGCTGGGTGTAGTGTCTCACGCTTATAATCCCAGCACTTTGGGAGGCTGAGGCCGGCAGATTGCTTGAGCTCAGGAGTTCAAGATCAGCCTGGGCAATGTGGTGAGATCCCATCTCTACAAAAAATACAAAAAAGCTAGCAGGTGTGGCACATGCCTGTGGTCCCAGCTACTTGGGAGGCTGAGGCAGGAGGATTGCTAGAGCCTGGGAGGTCTAGGCTGCAGTGAGCTGTGACTGTGTCACTGCACTCCCACCTGGGTGACAGAGTCTTAAAAAATAAAGAAGGCCAGAATCTTGAAAAACACTGTTGTTTGGGGAAAAAAAAAAAAAGCTTTTCATGATAAAGGAATTCCGTAAAAATGGTTCCTTCTAGGAGGTAATCTTTAACGCTGGGTGAGTCAGGAGAGCGGCCTGCGTGGAGCCTGTAATGGCAAGTGTGCACCGTAACTTCCCAAGAGCAGCCCTGTGACCACAGTTTCTCCAAACACACTTGGGGACGCTGCTGCAGGCTCCAGGGCTGGGCCAGTGCTGGGCCTGGCAGGGCTCTGTGGGCAATGGCACAGGTCCTTGGCCCCCGTCCCCTGCTGATCAAACTGCTTTCCAGAGAGTCCCAGCCGACTCTCCCTGTCCCAGAGAGCGCACCGGGCACTTGGTTCCCTCCCAGGGTTGAGTAAATTGGGGTGTAGGAAGGAAGACTGAGGATCCCGAAGGGGTCTGGGGGTGGGGGAAAGGGGGAGGAGGAGAGATGGTTCCGGCCTCGTGGCTGAGGGGTGGGCAGGTGGGGAGGTGTCCAGGCTTCTCTGCTCTGTGATTAGTGCAATTTGTTTCCCCAGGGGGTCATTTGTGGTAGGAAACACAGCCCAGAAATTAAACTAACTATATCTAGTCCCCAGAGTAGGGGAGACAGCAATAGCACCTGACTGGGATGGACAGCTTCTGTTCAGGTCGGGATGACAGGTACCAGCTCAAATACTTTAATGGGCAGGAGGGAGCTGGCTTGAGCCTCCCAGGCCTGGACTGGGTGAACTGGCAGAGACACAGGTTAAGATTTGGGGAGGGGGCCTGTTCCCTCACATTGAGCCTTTCTGAGTCTTCACTCCCTCACTCCAGGAGCCACTGTTCCCATGCTCAGCCCTCCTCTGCCTCCTCCTGCAGCTGCTGGTCCTGCTACCCGTGTCCTGAGACCCACAAAGCCCCACCAGCTCTGGCTTCCGTGTTCCAAACCGAGCTCTCTCCCTTCTCCCTGGGGAACACCCATGCTCTGTAGGCAGCTCTTGGGAGACAAGCAGGGCTGAAATACAGTAAGAACTGAAGTTGTTATGACAGATGTAACTGCAATTTAAAAGGACTCCATTCAATTTCTTAGCTGAAAGGGTCCTTGGCAATCTTCTCATGTGTTTTTGGAGATTTAGTTGAAGGCCAAATAAATCTGAAATGCTATCTGAACATGTAAAGCAGATCAAAACGCACCGTGGCTCTCGTGGAGCGCGTGCCGCCTGCCCTTTCAGCTGACTTTTGAATCCCTAATGGGGCTTTTTGGGAACAATGTGAACAACTGATTATACTTTCATTCTAAAAGGAAACTGGTGTCCAAGTAAAGGCAGTGACTCATCCAAGGTCACACAGCCAGACAGTGGCAAAGCTGGGACTCATCCCCAGGCCCCCTGACCGCTGGCCCAATGCACCTGTCTCTGCCCCCAAATACCTGGGTTTTCTCTCTCTCCCCCCAGCGCAGTCCCCACCAGCTCTGCCAGCCTGGTAACGCAAGGAACGTTCATCCTGCCCATATTCCCCTGGTGCCTTTGATCCTTTGGGAATGGGCAGGGAATGGATTCTCTGTCCTGCTTCATGCTGGAAGTCACCTCCCTTCCATCAATTAAAAAAAAAAAAATTGTGACCCAATTGCTGCTGAGAACAAATGCAAAGGAAAAGGCAGAGACACGCTGCAGGTTTTGCTCATTGCATGTTTTCATCTTTAATTAAATAAGTCAAGTAGGCCATCAGGAGATGGGTTCACATTCTATTCTGCAAAGCAGGCCCTGACTGCCAGTGGCTGCCAGCTCTCTGAAGGGCAGCCCCGGCGTTTCCAGGAGACGGCAGATTGTCTGTGGCCATGGCAAGGACATCTGGGACGACAGTGATAGCAGTGGGGCTGGGAGCAATGTGGAACGGCACCAGAGGCTGAGCAGAATGAGCTACATGCTACACATACACGTGGATGCATATGTACATACCGTGGCAGTATATGCCGTGAAGCGGTGTCTCGTACCATGCAGACATGAAATAGCACACAGGGCTGAGGTGTTGGCAAAAAGACAGTGTGCAGGACCTGGGAGGGAGCGGGGGAGCCAGGCAAATTTGGACTAGACTATACAGCCGAGATGGAGACTTCAGGGGGTGCCCTGTTCAAACCAATGGCAGAGGACTCAGACCACCTGGGTCATTGTATCCCCCCAGCAAAGTACCTGATCCACAAAGTACCTGATCCAGCAAAGTACCTGATCCACAAAGTACCTCACATGAGCTAGGCCCGTGAGGATGGCACCATGTCTGTAGCCTTGGAAACATGTAACAAATTTGTCCCCCATACAGTTGCGGGGTGCCAAGGGACACGAGACCAAAGGATCTTGAAGCTCTTGAGACATGTGAAGTTGCCAATTCTGCTTTGTGCTTTTGAGGTAAAGAGCAGCTTCCACTGTCTCTGAAACTGCAGCGAGTTGAGAGGTGATGCGGCTGCATTTAGGAAGTCCTGGATCCTCTCCCTTCCATCTGGCTGC
>NW_012104142.1:3447248-3457633 GCF_000951045.1 Mandrillus leucophaeus | reverse complement strand
ATTTAAAAGGACTCCATTCAATTTCTTAGCTGAAAGGGTCCTTGGCAATCTTCTCATGTGTTTTTGGAGATTTAGTTGAAGGCCAAATAAATCTGAAATGCTATCTGAACATGTAAAGCAGATCAAAACGCACCGTGGCTCTCGTGGAGCGCGTGCCGCCTGCCCTTTCAGCTGACTTTTGAATCCCTGATGGGGCTTTTTGGGAACAATGTGAACAACTGATTATACTTTCATTCTAAAAGGAAACTGGTGTCCAAGTAAAGGCAGTGACTCATCCAAGGTCACACAGCCAGACAGTGGCAAAGCTGGGACTCATCCCCAGGCCCCCTGACCGCTGGCCCAATGCACCTGTCTCTGCCCCCAAATACCTGGGTTTTCTCTCTCTCCCCCCAGCGCAGTCCCCACCAGCTCTGCCAGCCTGGTAACGCAAGGAACGTTCATCCTGCCCATATTCCCCTGGTGCCTTTGATCCTTTGGGAATGGGCAGGGAATGGATTCTCTGTCCTGCTTCATGCTGGAAGTCACCTCCCTTCCATCAATTAAAAAAAAAAAAATTGTGACCCAATTGCTGCTGAGAACAAATGCAAAGGAAAAGGCAGAGACACGCTGCAGGTTTTGCTCATTGCATGTTTTCATCTTTAATTAAATAAGTCAAGTAGGCCATCAGGAGATGGGTTCACATTCTATTCTGCAAAGCAGGCCCTGACTGCCAGTGGCTGCCAGCTCTCTGAAGGGCAGCCCCGGCGTTTCCAGGAGACGGCAGATTGTCTGTGGCCATGGCAAGGACATCTGGGACGACAGTGATAGCAGTGGGGCTGGGAGCAATGTGGAACGGCACCAGAGGCTGAGCAGAATGAGCTACATGCTACACATACACGTGGATGCATATGTACATACCGTGGCAGTATATGCCGTGAAGCGGTGTCTCGTACCATGCAGACATGAAATAGCACACAGGGCTGAGGTGTTGGCAAAAAGACAGTGTGCAGGACCTGGGAGGGAGCGGGGGAGCCAGGCAAATTTGGACTAGACTATACAGCCGAGATGGAGACTTCAGGGGGTGCCCTGTTCAAACCAATGGCAGAGGACTCAGACCACCTGGGTCATTGTATCCCCCCAGCAAAGTACCTGATCCACAAAGTACCTGATCCAGCAAAGTACCTGATCCACAAAGTACCTCACATGAGCTAGGCCCGTGAGGATGGCACCATGTCTGTAGCCTTGGAAACATGTAACAAATTTGTCCCCCATACAGTTGCGGGGTGCCAAGGGACACGAGACCAAAGGATCTTGAAGCTCTTGAGACATGTGAAGTTGCCAATTCTGCTTTGTGCTTTTGAGGTAAAGAGCAGCTTCCACTGTCTCTGAAACTGCAGCGAGTTGAGAGGTGATGCGGCTGCATTTAGGAAGTCCTGGATCCTCTCCCTTCCATCTGGCTGCGCCTTGTCCTAGAAGCTTCACAAGCAAACCCATCAACTCAGGAGCCCTGGATTTCAGCAGGCGGTCCTTCTATCAGCTTGTACAGATCTGTAAGACACACTTGGCTTGTGAAGGTGTCTACTCCTATCCCACCCCGCTTTCTCTCCCCTTAGCTCTCCTTGCCTCAGGTATCAGCCTTTGAGATCTGGCTTCGCTTTCTGACTTTGGGAATGGGGGTGGGAGGGGACAGCCTTGAGGACACAGCTATTCAGTCTTCTGCTCCTGTTCTAGCAAGGGACAAGCCCTACAGTCAATTGGTCTCACCATGTTGCCCAGGCTGGTCTCCAACTCCTGGGCTCAAGCAATCCTCCCACCTTGGCCTCCCCAAATGTTGGGATTACAAGCCTGAGCCACCGCACCTGGCCTATACGGTCAATAGACCCCAGCATAGCAGAGGATGACCTGGGGCTGGAAGACTTTAGGGTCAGGATATCTCCTCTACCACCCAGGCCAAGAATCAGCCTTCTGGGAAGGACCTCCTGCTGGAGCTCCTTCCATTGCCAGACAGATAGATGACCGAGATGGGAGGGAAAGATGTCGTGTGATGCCGGTGCCTCCGTTCTGTGGGGTTTGGTCAGCAGCTGCTCCCCTACGCCAGCCTCTGGCAGTACCTCCCAGGCTGAGGGTGCTAGCAGACAGGAAGTAAACTTGTTATTAAACATCTCTTTTCTGTTTATTTTCAAGTGCATGTATCGCAGAGGGACAAAAGCCTAAATTTGCTTTATATTTCTAAGCTTTTGGAAAATAAATCGGTGACCACCTGCGGTGTGTGTGTGACAGAGACGGGCTTCTGTGCACACGTGGGCTTCTCCTTCCCTCTCTACGGGGACCTGGGAATCCTGCCCTCCACTAATTACTCCCAAGGACCCTCCAGGGCCCTTATCCGTTCCTCAATTTATGAACAGGCCCCAAGGGGAAGATGGGAACAGGTAGAGCGGGGACAGCCTGTGAGTGCTGGATGCTGCTCTGTCTCACCAAGGCCTGGAATGTTCTGAGCCATTTCTATAGGCTGGGCCGCAGAACTCATCAATAAGAAAGAACATGAGTAAACACTCATAGCTGAATAGTCCTCTTGTGCTGGGGAGGCTGGCGGCCAGTGGAGAGAGGCCTCAGCTGCTCCCTCTGTCTCCGGGCAGGTGGGCAGTTTGCAGGGGAAGGCTTCTGGCAGACAAGCTGGAACAGAGGAGAAATCAGGGCCAGCCTTGCTGGAAAAGGAGGCCCGGCCCCCAGCGCTTCCATCTTCTCCATCCCAGCTCCAAGCTGAAAATCGTGTCCACGTGGATGACTCCAACCACATCCACAACGTGTCAGGCCAATAGTCACACCACATTGTCCTTCCCCAAACCCCAACGGTTCCCAGAGCATCGCTGAGTCCCAGGGGAATACATTTCCAGGAAACACCCACGCACTTGTGACCGGTCTCAAACACCCGGGCAGAGGTAATATAGCAGCAAGGGCCCTGATGTGGCATCTCAGATAAACATGAGAGAAACCAAGGGATCTCAGATCTTAAACAACGTGCCAGGGCCATCGTGGTGCTGGCACTCCGGCTTATTCTCCTCTGGTGTTCTGAATCGTCTTCTGGTGTCCGTGCATGAACAGAGTGTGTGAATGGTTTCTATTGTTATTTTCTTTCTTGATTCGGGTACAGCGTTGAGTCCCTGCAGATAATAAGGTATTTTCTGTCTCTTCTTTTCACAAAATAAATAAATTAAGTCAACTTGCAGTGTGCACATTGTCAATGTCCTGAGAAGTCCCAAAGGCCCATTCTTGGTACCATCCTCAGAGAGCAGAGTGGGAGGTCTTGGCCCAGAGTAAGAAGGAGGGATAAAGTCTGCTGTCCACAATAGCAAGGCCCCTAGGAAGAGCCTTGGATGGAGGTGGCTGCCCTCTCCCCAGTCCCAGCACCCCTCACCTCCACATGGGGAACAGAGGAGGGAGCAGTGGGGAGGCTGGGGAAGAGCAGCCAGCACTTCTGAGCCTGCCAGAAACATCCTGGCCCCATAGTCACCTTTTCAGAGCTGGTGTTCCTTTGAACTCCAAATTAGAACCATGTCTCTGCACAACTTACTCTTGGCCTCTAAAACCAAGAGTGTTGGGGTGTTCAGGCAAAATAGCAAAAGAAAAGAAAAAAAATACCCAAGAGTGGAGAACTCCTTGAATGACTGGAGTCCACAGTAACAGAGACCCAGCAGCTCAAATAGGCTGATGATTGCAAATCCCATGAGACGGTTACTGGCCTCACCTTCTCCAATGGTGGCTTCCTGCCAGGACACACTCTTCCCTCCCCCACGGCAATGCTGGACTCATTCTGTACTTCCCCAGTGTCCGTATTACTCAACCCAAAATGCAGCCCTCTGGGTTTACAATGGGCCGTATCTGACAGAGAAATTGTCCAGGAAACCAGAAACAGGGCTGGGCAGCCCTCAGCAAACCCTTACAAGCTCTGGACACTGAGCTCTGCTCCTGGGTTTGAGGTGGGAGTGGGGAAGGGCTTCTACTCTGGGTATACTTGCTGCTTGATCATGAGGCCTCTGCCCACCCAGGAAACATGTTAGGGCCTGTGAGGGATTTTCAAATCCAGCTTCTTCTCAGGGAGGGGCGAGGGCTGCAAATCTCTGCTGCTCTGGACACTAGGCCAGAACGCTGGTGGCTTTGAGATTCATCCCACATGGGGTTCAAACAGAAAAGCCCATAGGGCACTGTGGCCTGCCACGCGGCCACCTCTCCTCGCTCCTCCTGAGGAAGGCTCCTCCTCCTGTCCTCTCCCTCTGCCAGGAGCCGAGTGCTCCCTGCTGGTGTTCCCCAGCCTCCTTCAAGCCCTCAGGCCCCCACTGCTTGGGAGAGGCGCTCCTGCAGAAACAAAAGCAAAAACACAGCCACAAAACAAGACACCAAGCCATAAATAACTTAAAAACCCCAAATAAAACACCCAGCACATCCTGCATTGAGCAATACTTTTCCCAGAGCCCTAAGGAGGAATTCCAGGCACTGGTTGTAACCACGGCAACCAGCTGGCCGACCCTGTCCACGAGGGAGAAGGCGGGCTTCTCAGGGAAGGGGTGCATCCTGGCGGGACTTCTCCCCCACGGGTTGTTGTACTTTCCTGTTGCTGTACTTTCCTCTTGGCCCTGCCCCAGATGAGGCCTGGCTGGAAATGGAAGGCCCCATGAGCTGCCTTTTGCCTGCAGGGACCACAGCTGCCTCTCCCTGCCAGGCCTGAGGCAGCCTTCAAATATAGACATGTTCGGGAGCGAGCCAAGCTGGTCAGGGCCTTTGGCTGCACCATTTCAAAACATCCTGCCTGCCAGCCGCAAGGATGTGGATAGGTCAGAGGAGGTAGCCATGAGAACCTAAGGCGGGCAGGGGCTTTGAACGCTGCAGTTCTGAATCCGCCGTTCAGTCCCAAACCTGGCCAGGGAACCCTGTCATGTCATGGCCCTTTAACGTATTTCCTTCCCCTGCCCTGCCCTCGAAATAATCCTACAAATGTAATCACAGGCTCCTCTGAGGTGTGTGATACAGAAAAACCCTGTAGGCATAAGCAGCGAGGAAGCTTGTCTGCATAGATGTGTGTGCACTTGTGCCTTTATGAGGCTTGTCTGTGTGTGGCGTACATGTATGCATGTCTATACGCATGTGTGTGTTTTTCAGCTCGATATGGGGCCCAGATTCACCCAGCCATTCCATTCATGAAAATGCTGAATCGCTCTGTACTGGTTGGTAAACAGCCACTGTCACCTCAAATAAGCCTCAAAGGCCACCTTTGACACCCAGGGCTGTCCTGGCCCCTCCTCCAAGGACCCACCCAGATTCCAGACTTCACCATCCAGACAAGAAACGGTTAACACCAAATAAAGTAGGAGGTCTGACTGTCACTGGTCAGAGCCTTGCCCCTTCTGGTTGTTAAATATTTGGACTCTGGCCTGCAGGGTCTCCAGGCACAAATGTATGTTTCTCTGAGATCGAAGCTTGCCAACAGGCCCGGGCCTGCCTGGGCCTGCTCAGGAGGCTGCAAACCCTTGGGTCTGGGTGTGATGGCCCTCAAGGGGACCGGACACTGTCCTGTTCTCCGCGATTAACCCTGGGGCCGCCGCTTTGGCGGAGCGCTGGCTGGGGGCCCTACTGCTACAGGAGGCGCTGCCCGCTCACGGCGCTGCGCACCCGCCCTCTGCGAGGGCTGCGGCAGAAAGGCGGGGCAGGCCTTTCACGAGGAGGGGCACACGGGGCCCCGGCGCCCCTACGTGACCCAGAAGGTGCCCCGCTCCTCCAGCAGGCTGACTGAGCGGTTGGTAAGGGCGGCGGCGTCCCGCGCCAGTTTGTAGCCGAAGAGACGCATGGCAGGGCCGCAGGCGGCCTGCACCACCTGGGCCAGCTTGAAGGGCATGCTGAAGCGCCACTTTTCGAACTGCTCCGAGGAGTTCTTCTGCGTGGAGTAGATGCCGCTGCCGTCGTGGGCCGCCTGCGTGTTCTTCTGGATCCAGTCCTCCACCTGCGGAGTCAGGGGGATGCCGGCAAAGCGGTACATTTCGCGCGCCTTCTGCAGCGGCCCGCGCGCCACGTCCTCATAGCGCACCAGCATGTAGCGGCCCCGCAGCCAGGCGGGCTGCCGCAGCCCCAGCTCTGCGGACAGACGGATGCTCTCGCAGTTGCCCCGCAGCCGCTGCACCTCCTCTTCCCTCAGGCCGTCCTGGCCCTCGTCGTCCAGCCACTTCTTCCAGGTCTTATACTTGCCGGCGAAGGCCACCATGCGCGAGGCCAGCACGGCCCGGGGGTCGCGCACCAGCTGGATGACGCGCAGGTCCAGGCGGGGGTCCTCGGCCAGCGGCTGCAGGAACTCCAGCTGCCGGATGCGCACCGCCTTGAGGGCCATGTGCTCCTTGCGGCGGCAGGCCTCGGCGGCCAGCGTCACGTTGAGGGGGCCGCAGCGGCGGTTCTTGCAGTGGTACTTCTCGAAGACCTTCTTGACGAAGGGCGTGCAGACGGGGTCCTCGCACAGGGAGCGGCTGGAGCCCCGGCGGAACATGAACTCGGTCAGGTGGTCCTCCGGCAGCGGCGTGATGAAGTGCTCCAGCACGTACAGGTCGCACAGGAAGAGCTGCTTGAGCACGTCGCGGTACACCAGGGCCGAGCCCGCGGCGTTGGCGCCCCCCGGCTCGAAGGACACTGTGCGCTCGATGTGCCACAGTGGCTCGAAGAGGTAGAAGATGTTGCCCTGCTGGTTGAAGAATTCGCCCACGAACGAGGAGCCGGTGCGCGTGGTGGCCATGAGCAGCACGTGGCGCCGGGGCCCAGCCACGGCCGGTCTGGGTGGCTCCTCCTTTCCCTCCTCCTCCGCTTCCTCCCCTGCGGCCTCCACGGCTGGCTCCACACCCAGCTGCAAGCTGAGGTTGCGGAGACGGCTCTGCAGCTGGGAGAAGGCTGAATCAAGCTCGCTCAGGGACAAGAGAGATGCGTTCTCAGCTAAGGCCAGGGCGGGGTCGGTGCTGTTGGCATCTGCCAGAGCTTGGGGGATCTGCTTCAGCTTGTCTGAGACCCTGTGAGGACAAAGAACATCAGGGTCAGTGGCTGACTGGGGACCCCGTCTCCTGGGCAACCCGAAGCAGTCCCCCAAGCAGATGAACAAGATCTGTCTCAGTTGGGTTTCCCCAAAAGCAGACTTTCAGGCAAGGATTTGTGCTTAGTTTATTTGAGACATGATCACAGGAAGAACTGGATAGGGAAGTGAGGCAGGGGAGGAAAGAGGTCCATGACAGATATGCTGCTAGAAGCAGGTGTGGGCATCAGAGGCTCAGTCTGATGGGAATCTGGGGGGACATTTACTCCCTAGTACTTCCGGCTTGCCAGTGTGCTGGTGGCGAGAAAGCTCTCAGGTGCAGAGCTGTAGGGGCTTGCAGTAGAACCCAATAGGCACAAGTTAGAATGGTCCTTGCTCAGTGACCCAAGTGGGGCATTGACAGTGTCCACTGTATTGCTCAATCCCTGACCCACCCATCTTAGCTAATGCTTTCTTGCAGGGCTTGTGCCTGGGAGGAGAACAGGCTAAGAAATCTTTCTACATCTAACAGGCCCACTGCACATAGCTGTATGCTGCCAATTCAAAGAGGTAAAGGGGCGTTCCCAGGGTAGCCTATTTGAGGGACATGCTCCTGGAGTTGAGCAGTACACAGCCTGGCAGCTGCACATGGCAGCCCTGCCCGTCAGAGTATCCATACTAGGACCTTGCCTTTCCACGGGTTCAATGACATCAAGACTTCTATAGGGGATGTGCTGCTAATGCAAGGCCAGGAAGTAAATTAATAGTAATAGTCGCAGCCAGCAAATACTGGACACCAACTATGTGCCAGGCACTGGGCTAAATGCTTTTACATTTTCTCATTCACTCTTTACAACAATGCTGGTCCCATCATTAGCCACATTTTACAGAAGAGGAACTGAAGACTCAGAAATGTGAAGTATCTTGCCTAACCTTTCACAGTTGTAGAGGGCCAACACGGGGGACTCCAACCCAGGCTGTTTGAGTCCAGAGCCCAAGTCTCGCCCCTGTGCAGTCATGAGGACGTGTGCAGAAGCCACTGCCTGGGACACAGGAGGGGCCTGGGGATGGCTTGTTGAAGGAATGCATTTGCAGGTCCACAGAGAGCCCTGCAGTTACCTCCCTGTCCCCACCCACCCCACCTTGAAAGGAAGATGAAGACTTGGGCTTGCAACCCTCACCTTGATATGATTTTATTTTCCTTTTCGATGAAGACAAAAACTATCACCACAAAAACCAAGAAAAGAGCGTATTTGCTTCTCATCTTCAGGCTGTGCAGAAAGTCCCGGCAGTCCTGAGGCAAAGTGAGTCCTTTCTCCATGGGGAAAGGTGGGGCCATGGGGGTTCCTCGGGCCGGCCTTGGACACTCAGCTCAGGGGCATCACTCAGGACCCGGCTTGTCGTCTTCAGGTGGGGGACACCCTCATCCTGTGGAGAGACAGGTGGTCAGAACACCCTTGTCTGTACACGAGGAATGCAGAGGATGTTTCTCCACCAGACTTTTGAGGATCTCAGCCCTGGTTAGCAGCCAGGGCCCAGACCCACTCTCCAGACATAATGTGCCCCAGAGAGACTGAAGGTATCTTTAATAGGTTGTTTAAAATGCTAATGAACCATTGGGTTCATCCATCCCACCTCCATCGGTTTCTCCCTTGACCTCACACATCAAAGGCATGTGCATGGAAAAGAATAACCGTTGTAGCATAAATGTTGTAATAGCAGAAAGAGTGCAAATACCTAAATGAAAATGGTGGAGCATCCAGGTAATGGATTTTTATGTAGCCACAAAGAATAATGAGGTGGATCTAGAAATGTGAATGATCCAGAAAATACATGAGAACACACACACACACATATACACACACACAAGGTGCAGACCCTGTGCTTATGCAGGACAGGGCTTCCCAACCTCAGCACTGTTGCCATTTTCCACCAGATAAGTGGGGATTGTCCTGTGAATTATAGAATGTTTGACAGCATTCTTGGCCTCTACCCACTAATTGGCAATAATTGTTTGTTTGTTTTTGAGACAGGGTCTCACTGTGTTGCCCAGGCTGGAGTGCAGTGGCATGATCATAGTTTACTACAGCCTCAACCTCCTAGGCTCAATTGATCCTCCCACCTCAGCCTCCTTAGTCACCACAAGTGCACACCACCACACCCAGCTAATTTTAAAAATTTTTTGTAGAGATGAGGTCTTGCCATGTTGCCCAGCCTAGTCTTGAACTCCTGAGTTCAAGCAATCCACCTGCCTTGGCCTCCCAAAGTGCTAGGATTATAGGCACGAGTCACCATGCCTGGCCCCCCCTGTTCATCTGTAACCATCAAGTATCTCCAGACATTGCTAAGTGTCTCCTGGGGTGGGAAGGTGGGGGGTGCCAAATCATCCCAGGTGGAGAACCTCCGAAGTAGCAAGATCCCATTCGGAAACCAATGCTGGGAAAAAAATATAGATGCGGGATACAAATGGACTCTGGCTGCAGGAAAACGCAAGGCCTGGTAACAACGGCTGCATCTAGAAGGTGGACAGGTAGGTGGAGAGAGAAGGTGGAGTGAGGCTTATGTTTGCTATGTAACACTGTGCCTTGTTACACATTTTACCATGTGTATGTGTAAATTATAAAAAATTAACGAAAGAAAAAATACCATAGTGCATAAATTCTACCTAAATCCTTAACATGGCCTCAGCCTTCAGGTCTCCACTTTCTAGGCAGCCTTCCCCAGGCTATGTTAGGGCTCCCTACAGCCCCACCACTGTACAAAGATTATCATGAGCACTGGGGCTTTGTCATAAAGCCATAAAGCAACAATTGTTCAATACTGAACATCCCTTCAGGCAGGACAGGGAGTTTGTCTCGGCCCCTCATTATCTCTCAATTCTGGGCCAGGCAAGAGATACACAGTTGGTGAACAACAGATGGATAAAGGAAAAAATGACTCTCGACTAAAATAGTATGTATCATTATTATTATTATTACTTTGAGATGGAGTCTTGCTCTGTCGCCCAGGCTGGAGTGCAATGGCGCAATCTCGGCTCACTGCAACCTCCGCCTCAAGCAATTCTCCTGCCCCAGCCTCCTGAGAAGCTGGGATTACAGGCATGCATCACTGCGCCCAGCTAATTTTTGTATTTTTAGTAGAGACAGAGTTTCACGATGTTGCCCGGGCTGGTCTTGAATTCCTGACCTCAGATGATCCATCTGCCTAGGCCTCCCAAAGTACTGGGATTACAGGTCATTATTATTATCATCTAAATAGATAATATCTAACAGGGTCTTGCTATATTGCCCAGGCTGGCCTCAAACTCCTAGGCTCAAGCAATCCTCCCTCCTCAGCCTCCGGAGTAGCTGGGACTGCAGGTGTGCCACTG
>NW_012104142.1:3443040-3445728 GCF_000951045.1 Mandrillus leucophaeus | reverse complement strand
CCTTGCCCTGCCCAGACAGCCGCCCCTCTGTTTAGCTTTGGAAACCTAGCAGGCAGGTGGGCAGGCAGTTGAGAGAGGTTTGGAGCTTCCTAGAGCCAGGAGCAGGGAGAGGGTCATGGTGCCAGGAGGTCACAGGGCCATGAGGGAAGGGGATAGGGCCCGGATGGGGGTTACTCAGCAAAGCCCCATGCAGAACCCACCATGCAGGAGGACCCCGTGCAGGAGGCCCCCGTGCAGGAGGCCCTTTACAAGAAGTAGACCTGTGACACCTGTGACGTTATGACCCTTTGTATCACTTCTCTCCCACTTTCATGGTGCAAGGGCTACCCCTGCCTCCCTTGCTTAGTTCATGGGAAGAACCAAAAAATCTCTTCCTCTTTCTCTTGGTCCCTCCTAGCCCCTAGTACTCAATACCTTTCATCCAGCCGGGCACAGTGGTTCATGCCTATAATCCCAGCACTTTGGGAGGCCGAGGCAGGTGGATCTGAGGTCTGGAGTTTGAGACCAGCCTGGCCAACATGGTGAAACCCTGTCTCTACTAAATATACAAAAATTAGCCAGGTGTGGTGGCAGGTGCCTGTGATCCCAGCTGTTTGGGAGGCTGAGGCAGGAGAATTGCTTGAACCTGGGGGTGGAGGTTGCAGTGAGCCAAGATCGTGCCATCGTACTGGAGCCTGGGCACTCAGAGTAAAACTCTGTCTCAAAAACAAAAAACAAAAAACCTTTCATCCCCTCAATGCCCCAGCAAATACGTAACAGCCCAAGGAACAGGTGGCATCCCCTGCTTGGGCCCACTGGGGCGGCCAGGCCAACAGTGAAGCATGCCAGAGGCATGTGCCAGGTCAGCTCTGCTTGAGGGCAGCAGGCAGTGGGACAGCTCCCTTGGCCCAGTTTTGTCCAGCACTCTGCACATTGACAGCAAACACCAGAGGCAGGAAAGGAGGCACGGTGCTGAGTTCTTTCAGGGCAGCGACCATCTGGTGAGTGCACACTACGTGCCAGGCCCTGGGCAGAACCAGCCCAACCTTCCAGGTGCTGACTGGGATGTGGACTCCTGTCCCATCTATGACACAGTTCTCAAATCACTGTTCTCCCTCTGTCTCACGTCCTCACCTGCCTATCACCTCCGAACTGTCTCATCTGGCTTTTGTCCCCACCCCTCCACCGAATAATGCTCTCGACGGCATCCACAATCTCCTGGGGCCCTAGTGCGGCTGCTGTGGGCTTCTCATCCTCCATGCTGCATCGCCTATTCCCTCCCCGCGGAGGCCCACATTTCTGCTGGCCTCCCCACGGCCCCTCCTGCTTCCCTGGCTTCCTCAGGCCCGGCCTCCTCTATGGGATCCCATGTGGGCACGCTTGCCACCCAGACAGGGGAGCACCTGTGCACCTGATCACAACTGTGCTGCCACCCAGCTTCTCAGCCACATGGAAACTTCTCAGAGGCACAGACAACAAGGCAGCTCCTGCTTCAAACACTCCATGCACTACTTGGTAAAAAAAAAAAAAAAAAAGCCCTGTAAGGGCCTTCGAGATCCAGACCCTGCTCACCCTTCCCACCTCTTCTCCCAACACCCCTACCCCGGCCCTTCCTGCTGCTCCCCACCTGGGGGCTTCTGCATCAGCTGGTCCCTCTGCCAGGGCCAGATCTGCTCTGGCTCGCTCCTTCTAAGCAATCAGGACTCAGCTCAAATGCCCCCCTGCTCTAGAGTCCTTCCCTGACCCCTGACCTAATGTGGGCCACCCCCATCACTTTCCCTCTCGGCACTCTGCTTTACTCCCTTCATAGATGGAAACGTGCTTGCTGATGGCCTCTCATCCCCCAGAACATTGGCTCCGGGAGAGGAGAGCTTCATCTGTCTGCTCTACCTTTGCATCTCCAATGCCCGGAATTGTACCTGGCACAGAGTGGGTGCTTCATAAATACTTGCTGAATGAATGAATGAACGAATCAATGTCCTTCCCAAAGCATTGAGCCCAGTGCAAGATGCTTAATCGTTCTAAGTTGACAGAAGATGTGAAGAGGAAGAAAAAAAGGCAGTTGCTCCATAGATGAGTGGTCCACGTGTGCACAGGCTGTGAGCATGAGTGCGTAGGCCACAGGTACATGCCAAGGGTGTGTGCTGGAAACCTGTGCTGGGAGCATAGTGTGAACCATGGGCACCGACTGTGGGCAAAACTTCACACTTGGGACTGCACATAACTTTAGTCTCTTGAATTCTTGTTTCCATCCAGCCTTTTACAGCTGTGGGCTAACAAGGGGGAGGGCAGAAAACAGCCTAAGCCATCTGCAGACAAATGTGAGCAAGGGAACGCTGTGGAAAAAGGGGGCTGTGAGCTGAGGCCGGGCAAGCCCCAGCAAGTGAGGCTTCAGCTTCCCTCCCTTCTCTCCCCCAGGGGTCTTTCTGCTCAGGCCTCCCTCGTGACTTGGCAAGGTGCCTCCCAGAGAACGAGTTTTCTACTTGGATGGTCTCCAACCAGGCCTTTCCACTGAGGCCCAAAATGGACTGTGGCCCCGTTCTAGCCTACCCCAGGGAAGGTGGGGGTCCCAGCAAGTCGGCTGTGATAAGGGACGGCCCTGCCAGACATTGCATCAGGCAGCAAAACTCCACTCCCCTTGCCTGCCTGGGGCCAAGAGCACAGTGGGGTGCGGTGGGGTAGGGGGAGGTTGGGGGGGGGCTGGTGCTC
>NW_012104142.1:3438311-3440586 GCF_000951045.1 Mandrillus leucophaeus | reverse complement strand
TTTCCGGCTGACCATCTCCCTTCCCAGAATGCAAGCTCCCCGAAGTTGGGGGTCACATCTAGAATGGCACTTGGCACAGACCAGCTGTGCAAAAAACAATGGTGAGGCTGGTGCCTGGCAGCTGTTGGCAAGAATGTGTAGAATGGCCAGTGGGGCTACATCCCCCATGCACCCTGTTTAGCATGGTGGTGGGGTGTGAGGCCACCTACCCCACTGAGAGGGTGAGAACCACCACTGCGTTTTCGGAGTACGAGGTGTTGATATCCTGACTTTCTGTCCTCTCCACTCTCAGGTTGTCTGGGGCTGATGATGGGAGGGAAGCAGAAGGAGCTGGGGTTAGAAGTCCTGGGCTCTAGTCCTTTCTGTGTCTCTAGATGCTGTGCAACCTTGTATAAGTGACAACCTCTCTGATCCTGTTTGTAGCATGAAAAGGGCATCCCTGCTGATAAAGGTGCTGTGAGGAATGTATCTGATGCATAGTAAATGCTCATGAAATAGGAGAGGGGTGAGAAGGCAGGTGTGGGTGAGGGAGCTGCCCTAGCTACCCCTCCCTTCTGGGCCTGGCACCTTGGTAAGGTATAGAAGTTGGGGTGCCTAAATGACAAGCCTCTGAACCTTCTCCTTCCCTCCCTTCCAGGTACTATTTCTATTTTTAAGTTGCTGTTCCAGCCTCCTCATCCCCAGAGCAACACGGCGTTCCTAAGATCCTTCCTGACGCTGCCCTAAAAGGAAGAAGCAAGGTTGGACACTCGGATAGGAACCCAGGCAGGCTGCTGGCTCCCTTGCCCTGCCCAGACAGCCGCCCCTCTGTTTAGCTTTGGAAACCTAGCAGGCAGGTGGGCAGGCAGGTGAGACAGGTTTGGAGCTTCCTAGAGCCAGGAGCAGGGAGAGGGTCATGGTGCCAGGAGGTCACAGGGCCATGAGGGAAGGGGATAGGGCCCGGATGGGGGTTACTCAGCAAAGCCCCATGCAGAACCCACCATGCAGGAGGACCCCGTGCAGGAGGCCCCCGTGCAGGAGGCCCTTTACAAGAAGTAGACCTGTGACACCTGTGACGTTATGACCCTTTGTATCACTTCTCTCCCACTTTCATGGTGCAAGGGCTACCCCTGCCTCCCTTGCTTAGTTCATGGGAAGAACCAAAAAATCTCTCCTCTTTCTCTTGGTCCCTCCTAGCCCCTAGTACTCAATACCTTTCATCCAGCCGGGCACAGTGGTTCATGCCTATAATCCCAGCACTTTGGGAGGCCGAGGCAGGTGGATCTGAGGTCTGGAGTTTGAGACCAGCCTGGCCAACATGGTGAAACCCTGTCTCTACTAAATATACAAAAATTAGCCAGGTGTGGTGGCAGGTGCCTGTGATCCCAGCTGTTTGGGAGGCTGAGGCAGGAGAATTGCTTGAACCTGGGGGTGGAGGTTGCAGTGAGCCAAGATCGTGCCATCGTACTGGAGCCTGGGCACTCAGAGTAAAACTCTGTCTCAAAAACAAAAAACAAAAAACCTTTCATCCCCTCAATGCCCCAGCAAATACGTAACAGCCCAAGGAACAGGTGGCATCCCCTGCTTGGGCCCACTGGGGCGGCCAGGCCAACAGTGAAGCATGCCAGAGGCATGTGCCAGGTCAGCTCTGCTTGAGGGCAGCAGGCAGTGGGACAGCTCCCTTGGCCCAGTTTTGTCCAGCACTCTGCACATTGACAGCAAACACCAGAGGCAGGAAAGGAGGCACGGTGCTGAGTTCTTTCAGGGCAGCGACCATCTGGTGAGTGCACACTACGTGCCAGGCCCTGGGCAGAACCAGCCCAACCTTCCAGGTGCTGACTGGGATGTGGACTCCTGTCCCATCTATGACACAGTTCTCAAATCACTGTTCTCCCTCTGTCTCACGTCCTCACCTGCCTATCACCTCCGAACTGTCTCATCTGGCTTTTGTCCCCACCCCTCCACCGAATAATGCTCTCGACGGCATCCACAATCTCCTGGGGCCCTAGTGCGGCTGCTGTGGGCTTCTCATCCTCCATGCTGCATCGCCTATTCCCTCCCCGCGGAGGCCCACATTTCTGCTGGCCTCCCCACGGCCCCTCCTGCTTCCCTGGCTTCCTCAGGCCCGGCCTCCTCTATGGGATCCCATGTGGGCACGCTTGCCACCCAGACAGGGGAGCACCTGTGCACCTGATCACAACTGTGCTGCCACCCAGCTTCTCAGCCACATGGAAACTTCTCAGAGGCACAGACAACAAGGCAGCTCCTGCTTCAAACACTCCATGCACTACTTGGT
>NW_012104142.1:3429344-3434901 GCF_000951045.1 Mandrillus leucophaeus | reverse complement strand
TGCATGGGAAAGAGGAGCCAAGGGAGGGCAAGAGCTGGTGACAGAGGTGCTCCAAGGCAGAGTGGGAGCGCTGAAACCCACCGCGGGAAAGCGCCACGTGTGCTGGGTGCTGGGAGGCTGCCCCCACCCACCTTGTTGCCAGACACCTTGGAGTGGGCTCTTTTGTGAGTTTTCTCAGCATCTGCAGAGTGGAGTAAGAGGCGGCGGGGAAGCCCCCAGGCCACTGGCACAGTAGGGCAGGGAAATGGGGCTCCTGTGCCAGCCTGCCTGGTTTTTATTTTTTAATTTTGTTCTTACCATCTAGCCCAAAATGCCGACTGCCTCGGTTTTAGATGAGAAGAGCCTGTCCATCCGGTGGCCTGTCCAGCCCAGATTCCATTTCACTTGGGGACATCCAGACACAGCTTGGGAAGGCCACGGCCACCCAATCAGGAGTGTGGTGTCTGACAGGAGGGTAAATGCCCAGCCCAGAGACTGCTGAATGAGCCAGTGAGCGAAAGAAGAGCAGGAATGAAAGAAGGGGAAGTGAATGAATGCCTGGCTCCAGCTTCCCCACCACCTCCACCCACCGGCACCCAGTAGAGCCCCAGGGCTATGGGGCTATGTCACTCCTGAGCGCATCCGAGCCCCCAGGGCTCCAGCTTCCTCTTCCTCTCCCAAGAAAGAACCGATCTTTGATTTCCTTTTGTCCAACCACTGCCAAGACGGAGTAGAAGCAGGCAAAGGTGTGTCACCTGAGTGTCAGTGGATGTCCACATAGCTGTAAAGGGGCGAGTGCCATAGGTGGATCTTGGGGCTGAGGACCAGCCTGGCAGGGGTGGGGCTGCCACAGACTCTGAGCCAGCCCCGGCCAGGACAGGCCTGGCTGCCCCTCGGCCCTTTATGCCCGCGTGGGGCTGTGGGGGAGCACACTTTCTCCCATTGGACACAGTCCCTTCCAACAGCTGCAGGAAGTGCAGGACCTCAGGTTGGAGAGGTAGGAACTGACCCACACCTCCCGGCTTCACTGCACCTGCCTGGTAAGGAGCTGTGGCTGAAGCTGGTGTCCATGATGCCCTCAACCATGTAGCCGGGCAGCCCTGGGAGGAGTCTGCTGGCTCATTCAGAACCTGGACATGGACCAAGATTCATGGCCAAGGACGTGCCCAAGCCCAGCATAGGAGAAGCGTGGCGAGCATCTTCTCAAAGCTGGCAGGTTGGGTAACTGTGGGGCATTGGCACAGTGAAAGCAAGCCATGCAGGGGGCACCATCACAGATGCAGAGCTACAAAAACATAATGTTACGATTCTTTTCACCTTACACCTTTTGATTTATTTTTTTGGGGGGATGGGGTCTCACTCTGTCACCCAAGCTGGGGTACAGTGGCATGATCTTGGCTCACTGCAGCCTCGACATCCCAGACTCAGGCAGTCCTCCCACCTCAGCCTCCCAAGTAGCTGGGAGCACAGGGGTGTGCCACCACGCCTGGCTACATTTTTTCTTAAATCGTTTATGGAGGCCAGGCACGGTGGCTCACGCTTGTAATCCCAGCACTTTGGGAGGCTGAGGTGGGAGGATCACGAGGTCAGGAGTTCGAGACCAGCCTGGCCAACATGGTGAAACCCCGTCTCTACTAAAAATACAAAAATTAGCTGGGCATGGTGGCGCATGCCTGTAATCCCAGCTACTTGGGAGGCTAAGGCAGGAGAATTGCTTGAACCGGGACCCAGGAGGCAGAGGTTGCAGTGAGATGAAATTAAGCCACTGCGAGACTCCATCTCAAAACAAAAACAAAAACAAAAAACA
Organism: Mandrillus leucophaeus; assembly: GCF_000951045.1. Classification (NCBI taxonomy): domain Eukaryota; kingdom Metazoa; phylum Chordata; class Mammalia; order Primates; family Cercopithecidae; genus Mandrillus; species Mandrillus leucophaeus. The sequence goes on along the minus strand of NW_012104142.1, from coordinate 3,433,115 downwards.
TTTATGGAGACAGGGTCTCTCTACATTGCCCAGGCAGGTATTCTCTTTTATACTGTTGGAATTTTTGGTAACCATACACCTGCATCGCTTTAATAGCCAAATCTAAGATTTCAAAAGAGGAATGTATTACCACTTTGGAAGTGGTATGAAAAATACATTAGAAGAGGGCAGGACTGGAGGCCAGGAGCCCAGTCAGTCCTTCTGCAAAGGTCCAGGAGAGAGCAGGCGGCTGAGCAAGGCAGTGACAGAGAGGTAGAGGGGGAGGTGACACCCATGAGATGTTCGAGAAGTCAAAATGATGCTAGCACCTGCTCCACACGGATGTCCCCAGAGGACATCATGCTTGGTGAGATAAGCTGGTCACCAAAGGACAAATACTATAAATCTCACTTATCTATGAGGTACCCAGAGCGCCAAAATCATAGAGACAGACAGAAGGGTGTCTGCCAGGGGCTGGGATGAAGGGCTGGGGGTGGGGAGGTTAATGTTTAATGGGGACTGTTTGGGTTCTGCAAGATGAAAGGGGTTCTGCAGTGGAAGAGTGGGAAGGGTTGCCCAGCAGTGTGAATGTACTTAGTGCCACTGAACTGTACACTTGAAAATGGTTAAAATGGTCAATTTTATGCTATGCACATTTGACCACAATAAATAAATAAACAACAGCCAGGCACAGTGAGGCCGAGGCAGGAGACTGCTCGAGCTCAGGAGTTTGAGACCATCCTGAGCAACACAGCGAGACCCTGTCTCAAAAAACAAAACAAAACCAACCAACCAACCAACCCAGGAAAATACCCCCAGCAATGCCTGTGGGTGAGGGGAGGTTAGGGGGACAGAGGAAGTTAGGAGGAGCCCCGCTCTTGCCTCGTATAGCAGTCTTGTTCTCCACGATACCCACAGTGCCTGGCACGTGGCAGGGCTCAATGAACGTTTGTGAAGCAAATGAATGGACTTATGCACTGCCTTAAAGAGTTAGCTGTTGTTTCCTGTAGGCTGGCCTTCTCCCCTCCAGAACCAGCCGAATATTGGGCACGTACAAGATGCTTAATTAATGCTCCACTGAAAAAAGAAGGCCAGCATAATGTTAACTTATTGCCCAGAAAGATGCTTATGTTATGATGCTGCACCAAAAAATAGGACACATCAGTATCTCCAGGTGCAGTCTATTTTGTTAAAAAAAAAAAAGGGTATATACATGCATATGCACACACACACAGAGACGCATACGGGGTGGGGGGACGGGTAGCGAGAGAGAGAGAGAGAGAGAGAGAGGGAGAGAGAGGGAGAGAGAGGGAGAGAGAGGGAGGGAAGGAGAGAAAGAGAGAGTCTTGGCACAACATCTGACAAAGTTAGCAATGAATCTCTCTCGCTGTGGGTGCTTTCAGTTTCCTTGCTTTTACTTATTGCCTTTGAGGCCCTGTGACCTTAGGCAAGGAACTTAAACCTCTTTGAGTATAGTTTTCTCATAGGTGAAATAGGGACATTTACAGCAACTATTGTATACCTTTGTCCCTCGCTCGGCTTGTCTTTCATGAATGAGGGAGGAGATGGAAGCACAGCGAGCCTGGAAAATGGCACAGAACTGCTGCCAATCCATTCCACACCACGGCTGGCAACGATCTTGACCCAGCTAATTTTATATTATTACTCACATGCCTTTATATGCTTTTGTGAATACGAACAGGCCAGATTTTATTGTGCTTTGCTTTAGTACGCTTCACAGATAACTGTGTTTTCTACAAATCAAAGGTTGTGGCAGCCCTGTCTTCGGCAAGTCTATCAGCGCCATTTCTCCAAAAGCATGAGCCTTCCGTGTGTCTCTGTGTCACATTTTGGTAATTCTCACAATATTGCAGACTTTTTCATTATTATTATACCTGTTATAGTGATTTGTGATCAGTGATTATTGATGTTACTATTGTAATTGTTTTGGGGTGCCACAAACCACACCCATAGAAGCTGATGGATTTAATCGATAAATGTGTGTGTTCTGACTGCTCCACCAACCAGCCATTCCCTGGTCTCTTTCCCTGTCTCCAGGCCTCTCCTTGTTCCCTGAAATGCAGCAATATTGAAATTAGGTCAATTAATAACCCTCCCATGGCCTCTAAGTGTTCAAGTGAAAGAAAGAGTCACGCTTTTGTTGCTTAAAATCAAAAGCTAGAAATGATGGAGCTTAGTGAGGAAGGAATGCTGAAAGCCAGAAAGGCTAAAAGTGAGGCCTCTTGCACCAAACAGTTAGCCAAGTTGTGAGTGCGAAAGACAAATTCTTCCTTTTTTTTTGAGACAGCCTCTCGCTCTGCCCAGGCTGGAGCGCAGTGGCGCAATCTCGGCTCACTGCAACCTCCACCTCCTGGGTTCAGGTGATTCTCGTGCCTTAGTCTCCCAAGTAACTGGGATTACAGGTGCCCGCCACCATGCCAGGCTAATTTTTGTATTTTAGTAGAGAGGGGGGTTTCATCATGTTGGCGAGGCTGGTCTCGAACTCCTGACCTTAAGTGATATGCCCACCTCAGCCCCCCAAAGTGCTGAGATTTACAGGCGTGAGTCACCGTACCCGGCTGGAAAAGTTCTTGAAGAAAATGAAAAGGGCTACTCTAGTGAACACACAAATTATAATAAAGTGAAATGGACTTGCTGCTGATATGAAGAAAGTTTGAGTGGTCTGGATAGAAAATCAAACCAACCACAACATTCTCTTAAGCCAAAGCCTAAACCAGAGTATAGCCCTAACTCTCTTCAATTCTAGGAAAGCTGAGAGAGACAAGGAAGCTGCAGAAAAGTTCAAAGCTGCTAGCTTTGGTTGGTTCGTGAGGTTTAAGGAAAGAAGACATCTCCATAACATAAAAGTGCAAGGTAAAGCAGGAAGTGCTGATGGAGAAGTGGCAGCAAGTTATCCCAAGGATCTAGCTAAGATCACTGATGAAGGTGGCTACAATAATCAATAGGTTTCCAATGTAGGCCAAAAAGCCTTCTACTGGAAGAAGATACCATCTAGGACTTCCATAGCTAGAGACGAGAAGTCAATGCTTGGCTTCAAAGCTTCAAAGGACAGACTGATTCTCTTGTTAGGGGCTAAGGTAGCTGGCGACTTTAAGCAGAAGCCAATGCTCATTGACCCTTCCAAAACTCCTAGGGACCTTAACAATTAAGCAAGATGTACTCTGCCTGTGCTCTGTAAATGGAACAAGCCTGGATGACAGCATATCTATTTACAGTAAGATTTATTAAATATTTTCAGCCCACTGTTGACACCTCCTGCTTAAAATATTACTGCTCATTGACAATGCACCTGGTCACCCAAGAGCTCTGATGGACAGGTAAGAGGAGAGTAATGTTTTCATGCCTGTTAACACAACATTAATTCTGCAGCCCATGGATCAAGGAGTAATTTTGACTTTCAAGGTCGTTTTTTAATGAATTTTTTTTTTTTTTTTGAGACAGGTTCTTCTTACTCTGTCACCCAGGCTGGAATGCAGTAGCATGATTATGGTTTACTGTAGCCTCAAACTCCTGGGCTCAAGCGATCCTCCTGTCTCAGTCTCACAAGTAGCTGGGACTACAGGTGGATGGTATTTCACCTGGTTAATTTTTGTTGTTGTTGTTTTTGAGACGGAGTCTCGCTTTGTCACCCAGGCTGGAGTATAGTGGCGTGATCTTGGCTCACTGCAACCTTTGCCTCCCGAGTTCAAGCGATTCTCCTGCCTCAGCCTCCCAAGTAGCTGGGATTACAGGTGCCTGCCACCACGCCTGGCTAATTTTTGTATTTTTAGT
>NW_012104142.1:3428274-3428622 GCF_000951045.1 Mandrillus leucophaeus | reverse complement strand
AGAAGAATTGTCTTGTTCTACATACAAAGTACACTAACAACTAATGATACGTGATGAGAAAACAAACAAACAAATAAAAAACACAAAGGAAATCTCATCATGTTTTAAGAAAATTTACAAATTTGTGTTGGGCCACATTCAAAGCCGTCCTGAGCTGCACGTGGCCCATGGGTTGGACAAGCTTGACTCAGAATATTCCATAAACTGTCTGGGCATGGTGGCTCACACCTGTAATCCCTGCACTTTGGGAGGCTGAGGCAGGTGGATCACCTGAGATCAGGAGTTCAAGACTAGCCTGGCCAACATGGTGAAACCCCGCCTCTACTAAAAATACAAAAAATTAGCCAA
>NW_012104142.1:3425573-3426928 GCF_000951045.1 Mandrillus leucophaeus | reverse complement strand
GACCTCAGGTGATCCTCCTAACTTGGCCTCCCAAAGTACTGGTATTACAGGTGTGAGCCACTGCACCCGTTTGTGTAAACATAACTTTTATATGCACTGGGAAACAAAAAAAATTTGTGTGACTTGCTTTATTGTGATATTAATTTTGTTGCAGTGGTCTGGAACCGAATCTGCAATATCTCTGAGGTATGCCTATAACAGCTAAAATATAGAACGTCTTAGGGCTTCCCCACAAAAGGTTTTTGGGTTTTGAGAAAATTTGGAGAAGGCCACTGGAGTGTGTTTGGAGTGTGAACATAATCCCCTATGAGTATTTCAGCAGAAAAAGGCGGAGGGCAACTGCCCAAAGCAAGCACAGATGTGCAGAGCAGAACGACAGTCTATGCGACGCCATTTTTCATATATTTAATTAGCGAAGAACAAAATGCCCTGGAATATACTGTGCGGGTGAATTTCAGGGGAACCGACTGGCAGAGACGTGAGACTCATTGAGTGGCCATGGGCTCCTCCACATTGCCCAGAGTCTCTCGCGGTCAGGCTGAGGCCATATGACTGGTTCTGACAGGTAGGATGTGGATGAAAGTGATGTAAGCCATTTTGCTTAAAATTATCGCACACACTCATCCAGGCCTCTCTACACTGGCTGTGGCAACAGTGGAGGCCACAGGTTCCAACTGGCTTAGTTCACGATGGAAGCAGCCTGGATCCCCGGGATGCTGCTTAGAAAGCCATCCCATCTGCATCAGATGTGATACAAGAGAAAAAAACAAGCCTTTGCTGTGTTAAATACTAAGATTTGGGGGACTAATTGTTCCTACAGCAAAGCCCGTCCTGTCCTAATACATAATGTTCATGGCAGTGTCCTTTCTGAAGGACGATTGGGCCAAACCATCACAGTTTTAAATGTGCATACTCTTTGCTATGGGCTGAATGTTTCTGCCCCTCTAAAATTTTTGTGTTGTAACTGAATCCCATTGTGCTGGCATGAAGAGGTAGGGCCTTTGGAAGGTGACTAGGTCACCACTGTGGAGCCCTCATGAATGGGATTAGTGTTCTTTTAAATTAGAGGCTGGGCATGGTGGCTCATGCCTGTAATCCCAGAACTTTGGGAGGCCGAAGCAGGTGGATCACCTGAGATCAGGAGTTTGAGACCAGCCTGACCAATATGGAGAAACCCCGTCTCTATTAAAAATACAAAATTAGCTGGGCGGGGTGGTGTATGCCTATAATCCCAGCTACTCAGGAGGCTGAGGCAGGAGACTTGCTTGAACCTGGGAGGTGGAGGTTGTGGTGAGCCAAGATCACACCATTGCACTCCAGCCTGCGCAACAAGAGCAAAACTCCGTGTCAAAAAA
>NW_012104142.1:3407058-3425108 GCF_000951045.1 Mandrillus leucophaeus | reverse complement strand
GCTCTTCGACCCAGGAATTCCACTTCTAGGAGCTAATCTTGCTGATATACTTGCATAGATACAACAAGGACACATAAAACAATAAATCGATTATAATTACAAAAGGCTAACCATGACATTAACACATGTTAATAGGCAAAACAAAAACAAAAACAAAAACAAACAGTAACTCGTTAGCTCAATGTTAGGTACATTTATCCATGCCTAGCTCAATGTTAGGTACATTTATCTGTGTAATGATTAAAAAGAAGGATTAAAAAGAAGGAGGCAGTTCTGGAGGGCTGACATAAAATGCTGTTCAAGACATGAGTGATAAAAGCAAGGGCAAGAATACGCGTGGCATGCTACCAACTGCCTGCAAACCGGGCTGGATCCACACAAATGGGGCATGTGCTGGGTATCTTTGGAGATGGAGACAAGAGATTGACAAGAGTGGTTGAGAGAACTGGGAAATGGGTGGGAACTGTCACTGACTTTTAACTTCTTCTATTGTTTAAATTTGTTACCATGTTACTAAAATAAAATATCAATATAAGAGAAAGCGGTGATAAAAATAAATGGAAATAAAAAGCGTATGGAGTTGTGTCCCAATCCATCATCCTACACACAGTTAGCACTTAATATTTACTTGAATGACCAAGTCCATCTAAGCAGCTTTGTGATGAACCTAACCCAGAATAAGCAAGAGGGATCCTGACAAAGATAGTGACTGTACCAGATTTCCAACTTTTTTTTTTTTTTTTTTTGAGACAGGGTCTTGCTCCATTGCCTAGGCTGGAGTGCAGTGGTGTGATCATGGCTCACTGCAGCCTCACCTCCTGGACTCAAGTGATCCTCCTGCCTCAGCCTCCCAAGTAGCTGGGATCACAGGCATGTGCCACCACACCTGGCTATTTTAAAAAAACTTTTTGGAGAGTCAGGGTCTTTCCCTATTACCTAGGCTGGTCTCAAACTCCTGGGCTCAAGCCGAGGATGGCAAATTATTCTTTTTTTTCTTTCTTTTCTTTCCTTTCCTTCCTCTTCCTTCCTTCCTTCCTTCCTTCCTTTTTCTTTTTCTTTCCCTCCCTCCCTTCCTCCCTTCCTTCCTTCTCTCTCTCTCTCTTTCTCTCTCTTTCTTTCTTTCCTTCTCTCTCTCTCTCTTTCTCTCTCTCTCTTTTTTTTTTTTTTTCCCAGAGTCTTGCTCTGTCACCCAGGCTGGAATGCAGTGGCACAATCTCGGCTCACTGCAACCTGTACCTCCTGAGTTCAAAAGATTCTCTTGCCTCAGCCTCCTGAGATGGGATTACAGGTGAGTGCCAGCATGCCCAGCTAATTTTTACATTTTTTGTAGAGATGGGGTTTCACCATTTTGGTCAGGCTGGCCTGACCTCAAGTGATCCACCCGCCTCAGACTCCCAAAGTGCGGATTACAGGTGTGAGCCACCACACCTGGGCTGGCAAATCATTTTCATCTCATAAGTAAAACCTGATAGTTTGGTAATTGGCAGCCTGGAGCACTTTGATGAGAAGAATCCTGAAGTCGGGCTTGTTTTCTATGGGAAAGAATGTGGCTGTTGATTAGTGATGTCTGCTGCGTGTATAGATAAGGTGTATTAGGCTGTTTTTGCACTGCTATGAAGAAATACCTGAGACTGGGTAATTTATAAAGAAAAGCAGTTTAATTGGCTCCTGGTTCTGCAGGCTGTACAGGAAGCACAGTGCTGGCATCTGCTTGGTTTCTGGTGAAGCCTCAGGGAGCTTTCAATCATGGCGGAAAGCGAAGCAGGAGCAGGCACTTCAAATGGCAAAAGCGGGAATGAGAGAGAGAGAATGGGGAGGTGCCACACACTTCTAAATAAGTTCTTGCATAGATACAACAAGGACACATAAAACAATAAATCGATTATAATTACAAAAGGCTAACCATGACATTAACGCATGTTAATCTCTTGCGTTATCTTGATAGATCTCACTATGAGGAAGACAGCACCAAGCCACGTGGGATCCACCCCCATGACCCAAACACCTCCCACCGGGCCCCACTTCCAGCATTGGGGATTACAATTCAATGTGAGATTTGGGTGGGGACAAATATCCCAACTCTATCACAGGGGAAGGGCTGGCATATGTGTCATGTACTTGTTACCCCTACTTTAGGAGGCGGTGGCTAACGAAGGCTAGGAATCTTCTGGGCCCTGGAGTCCTTTTCCTTCCCTCATCCCTCATGTGCCCTATTTTTTCCCATTTTAGTCACGCTCATTATTGCAAAATGCTGTGCCTATTTGTGGGGTTTGGAGCTTTTGTCTGTTTTATCAATCAGCAACCTCTTGACCAGAAATGTGTACACGTACGTATACATGCAATGGGTGCATCATACATGCACATTTTCGGAAGAAGCCCATGGAAGCTGTGAGGGGACCATGGGCTAGCCTTCAATGGCTACACAGTGGCCACAGCTTCCCATTTTGTTCTGCACCTCTGTAAAGACGACTCCATTACAGGATTTCTGAGATAACCAAGTAGAGAAAAACTCTCCATGCGTAAGTCTAGGATACCCAATTCCCGCTCTATCCTCCTTCCTGACCTTCTAAGGGGACTTTCTGCTCCTGGAGAATGACCAAGTAAGGGACAGGACAGAGAGGAGAATTTCTTCTGCTCCCTGTTTTCTTCCAACCCTACTTCTGAGTGTTTCCTGTCTTTTTTTTTTTTGAGACAGTCTCACTCTGTCACCCAGGCTGGAGTGCAGTGGCACAATCTTGGCTCAACACAACCTCCGCCTCCCGGGTTCAAGCGATTCTCCTGCCTCAGCCTCCCAAGTAGCTGGGATTATAGTTAGGCACCACCACGTCCAGCTAATTTTTTGTATTTTTAGTAGAGACAGGGTTTCACCATGCTGACCAGGCTGGTCTTGAACTCTTGACCTCAAGTGATCCGCCCACCCCAGCCTCCCAAAGGGCTGAGATTACAGACGTGAGTCACCGCGCTGATCTCCTGTTTCTATACAGTGGCAACAGAACTGGAATCCTCTGGAGCTTCCTCAAACTCCCACTTAATGGTCCCATTGACAGCAGGAAGGGGTTTTATTCCTGTGATGAAAAGAGGAACTCCAGCCTCTTTTCTTCTTATTCTTTTTTTTTTTTTTTTTCCTGCTCCCGCCCTGACTTCAACCTCTTGTGTTCTGTCCAGCATCTCCACACTAGATCTGTAGGAGAAGCAGGGGTTAGGGAGAGAGGGGCCACAGGGGTCTTGGGCAGCAGGAGGCTTGGTCCACGTGTGTCTGCTGCTATCCTCTGGCTGATCTACGGCCACAAAAGAGCCCATCTACACTAGGCCTGCCGGTGGAAACAGAGGTCAATTGTCTAACTGCTCTGAGCATTGGACAGTTGGCCCTGAACTTAGACAGACTTGGAGTGAGTCCCAGCTCTCCCACTTACTCTCTGCTGACGTTGGGTGAGGCATTTAACTTCTCTGAGCCTAGGTCGGCCCGACAGGGTTGTTGTGAGCATCAAGGAAGCTGTGTGAGCTCTGAAAATTTGGAAGATTGCACACAGGCTGGGCATTACTGCTAGTCTGAACAAATGTCAACCACAGCCCGTCTATGCCAATGGCACCGTTGGTTGATATTGCTTGGGTATATCTCTCCCCATGCTGGGCTACAGGGGAGGGACACTGGCTGATCCACTTCGGCTTTATCCTATAGAACCAGCCCAGGAGATCTCTGCCTGCTGCAGCTATTCCTATCGGTCAAGGGCCCACCTTTCCAGCATTATTTACAGGGACGCTCACCTAACACATCAGGCCTCGGGCCTGGGCACACCTGGACATGGCCATGGCCAAACCATTTCTCAGCTAAGAGGGCAAGTCAATTTCCACTCCAGGCCAAGGCTGACGGATGGGAAGGGGCTGCCTGGGGCGCTGTATTTGAAAATATGAGTGCTGCGATTGCTCCGTGACATCTGTCATGAGTAGAGGATGGTGTAGCTATTGTCAATCTGCTGCGGCTGTTTCAGAGGACTGGTTTTCAATTCTGACGGCATGAGAATCATCCAGAGAAGTTTAAAAATTACTGAGGCCTGGGTGCCACCTCCAGATTCGGATTGCATTGGTGTGGGTATGGCCTGGCATCAAGATTACTTAAAGCTCCGTAGGTGATTCTAACCTAGAATCAGCAAACATGGAAAGTCACTACTTTTAGAGCATCCAGCTTCACTACCCTGGCGCTCTTAGAGACAGTGGGAGCTGCTGCCTGCACACACACTAGCTATCAGCAAGGCCAGAGTGGCAGCAGGCTGCTGAATCTCTTGCTAACCAGGGAGGGATGCCAGGAGAACAGGTCTGTGTCCCTTGTTTTACCTACTTAGTCATACATATACAATAACTTGAATTTCCAGGGAACTGGGCTGAATGAAAACAGCCAATCACAAAAGGTTACACACTACATGATTCCATTTATAGAACATTCCTGAAATGCCAAAACTGTAAGAATGGAGAACAGACTAGTATTGCCAAGGGTCAAGGAAGGGGTGGGGGCAGGAGGGAAGTGAGTGTAGTTATAAAAGGGCAACACAAGGGATTCTGTATGAGGTCAATATTCTGGTTGTGACATTAAGCTAGACTTTCGCAAAATGTTACCATAGGGGGAAGTGGGTAGCAGATTCATGAGACCTCGCTGTACGATTTCTTAAAATTGCATGTGAATCTACTATTATGTCAAAATGAAACCACGTAATGAAAAGGAAAAAGAGAAAAGAAAAGAAAACTAGCTCCCACAACAGCAGGCAGAGTTTCAAGAGATCTTTGCAAAATGGAATTAGAGGCGGGGCAGTAAGATTGAGCAGAAACGGCCTCCCTAGGGCAGAGGAGTGAACTAGTTGGGTTCAAACTGGAACTCAACTGGAGTTTAGCTTTTTGCAGAACCATGAGCAAGTGACCTTCCTGGGGTCTACTCATGTGTAGTAATAAGCGTGGGGACTTTCTGAGGGAAAGGCTAAATGAGGATGCTACTCCTCTTGGTAGGGGGAGAAAAACAGGGGACAGGATCCTGGAGGGAATAGCATGATATGTGATCCCCCATCAGCTGGACAACATGGTGTGGGTTCTGTTAAGGAGGGGGGCTGGGACTAGTGGCTGCAGGCAGTGAGTCCTGTGGGACCATGCAAGTCTTGCTGCCCAAGCAGGGCTGCTACAGGGCCCAAAAAGCTCTGTGCAACCTCAGCAGGTCGGCCAAGCGTGGCCTCGGAGTGAAGGAGACTGGGGCAGCCATGCCAGCTGTGCAGCACAGGCACTCTGGCTGGGAGGTTTGGGACATCTGAGTTATCTTTGAATTGCTTGCTGTACTTTGCAAGGGGCAGAGCAAGCTTTAGGCTGCTCTATGGCAATTTTGCAGCAGCTCCCAGGCAGGAAGGAGGAGAATAAATATTTGAAGAACTAAGATGGAAATTTGTGAGACTGAAAGCTTTTGGGAAAGTACCTAAAGAATCCTTGAGTGATAAAAGCTCACATAAAACAAATATATTCATTTGCTGAGCACTTGCTCTGGGCCAAGCATGGAACCAGGCACTAGGAACAGGAAAGACAAGACACAGCCCCTGCTCTAGAGGAGCTGAATAGTAACAGAAGTTAACACAATGAACAAGGAATTGTTCCACGTACTTCACGTACATGAATGTACTTAATCTTTGGAAGAACCCTGGATAATGCTCGTAGATAATAGTCACCATCCCCATCAAAGGCAAGGGGATGAGAAAACTTACCCTTAGTTAAAGGCAGAGCTGGGATCTGAACCCAGGAAGCCTGGCTCCACAGTCCACGAATTCAGCCACTGTGCTCTAGATCTGAGCAAGCTGACTGAGCCAGAAGGGAGCAGCTGTACAGCAGTGGGCAGGTCAGAGTCCTGGTCAGGAACTGATCTTTCAGGACCTGCCACCAACTTGTGGTGCGGCTTTGTATTAAAGGTGGAGGGTGTCCAGGTTCTTGGCGTCTTGAACACAGAATTGGACAAAAAGCACAAAGCAAGGAAGGGACGAAGGGATTTACTGAGAAAGTGCACTCCACAGTGTGGGGCGGCCCGAGCACAGGAGCTCAAAAGGCCATCCGCTGAGTGTGGTGGCTCACCCCTGTGATGCCAGCACTTTGGGTGGCTGAGGTCAGGAGTTTGAACCCAGCCTGGACAGCATGATGAAACCCCGTCTCTACTAAAAATACAATAATTAGTTGGGTGTGGTGGCGCATGCCTGTAATCCCAGTTACTCAAGAGGCTGAGGCAGGAGAACCGCTTGAACCCGGGAGGCGGAGGTTGCAGCGAGCTGAGATTGTGCCACTGCACTCCAGCCTGGGTGACAGAGTGAGACTGTGTCTCAAAACAAACAAACAAACAAAAAGCCCATTACAGAATTTTGGTGAGTTTAAATACCCCCTAGAGGATTCCATTTGTTATTTCGGGTGCACCCTATGTAAATGAAGAGGATGAAGTAAAGTTACAAAGTCATTTACGGAGCACTGCGCTATGCAGAGGGTATTTCCTGTTATAGCTGAAGTGTGAATTGGCCTTACATTCCCGGCCTCTAGACCCTATTTTCCTGCCTCATCTGGACAACTCTCTGTATTTGTTTGTATTTCATACTTTTACTCTAAAAAATATGCACGGCCTTGGGCAGGCACGGTGGCTCACGCCTGTAATCCCAGAACTTCGGGAGGCCAAGGCAGGTGAATCACTTGAGTTTAGGAGTTCGAGACCAGCCTGAACAACATGGTAAAACCCTGTCTCTGTTAAAAATACAAAAAATAGCTGGGCATTGTGGCATGTGCTTATAATCCCAGCTACCCAGGAGGCTGAGGCAGGAGAATTGTTTGAACCCAGGAGGCAGAGATTGCAGTGAGCCAAGATCGAGCCACTGCACTCTAGCCTGGGCAGCAGAACAAGACTCGGTCTCGAGAAAAAAAAAAACAAAAAAAACCCAAAAAAACATGGCCCCAAATACACGGTTCTAGGAGAATCTTGGAAGAAACATATTTTGCTGGCACCAGGCCACTGCTGGCTTCCTGGGAAACAGGAGCTCACTGGCCGTCCCAGATAAATGGCTGTCACTGGCTGTGGGTGACAAGGAGTAGAATGATGCTTCTGGTCCCAATCCTGAGGTTCTGAATGGGAGCTGCATTGCTGCATTATGTCTGATCTCAAAGACTGAGCAGGCCTGCGGGTCTGAAGCATCATCAGGAAATACGGCAGAGGAGACCAGACAGTGCTCTGTGGGCTCCATTCCTCCAAAATCAAGTCCAAACTCTTCTACCTGGGGACAACCTGTCCCACTCTATCTTTCCAACTGGTCTCCACACCTCCCCCTCCTGGAACCTTCCCCTGGCCAAACAAGCCTTACCAGCAGCACAGGACACACGGACAGAAGATGACAGAGCTGAGTGAACCCTTATCTGTCTGACTGCCAAGAGGGGGCAGTGTGGTGAGGCGGGGCGGGCAGTGAAGAAGTGGTCGGACACCCTGGTTCTTCCGGCTCGGTAGCCCACTAGCTGGGTGAGCCCAGGTGACTGTCTGGCCCCCATGCTTCATCTGTAAAGCGGGGTAAATGACAGCCCTGTATCTGTTTCCTACTGCTGTTGTAACACATTGCCACAAACTTAGTACCTTCAAATAACACTTATTTTCTTTGCTTTTTTTTTGAGACAGGGTCATGCTCTGTTGCCCAGGCTGAGTGCAGTGGCATGATCATGGCCCACTGCAGCCTCAATCTCTCGGGTTCAAGAGATCCTCTCACCTCAGCTTCCGAGTAGCTGGGGCAGGTGGGTGCCACCACACTCAGCTAATTTTTTTATTTTTGTAGAGACAGGGTTTTCATCAGGTTGCCCAGGCTGGTCTCAAACTCCTGGTCTCAAGTGATCCTCCCACTTCAGCCTCCCAAAGTGCTGGAATTATAGGCATGAGCCACCGTGCCTAGCTGGAACAACACACTGACTATCGTACAGTTCTGCATGTCAGAAGTGTGAGGTCAGTTTCACTGACTTAACATGGAGGTGCCAGCAGGCCTGGGTTCCTTCTGGAGAGTCTGCAGCCTTGCCTTTCCCAGCTTCCGGAGGCTACCTGCTTTCCATGGATCATGTCCCCTTCCTCCATCTGCAAACCAGCAATGGCTGATAGTTCTTCTCGCCATGCATTATTCTGACACTCCTCTTCTGTAGTCAAATCTTCTGCCTCCCTCTTATAAGGATGCTTGTGATTATATTTAGGGCTCTCCTGGATAATCCAGGATAATCTCTCAACTCAAAATCCTTAACTTAATCCCATCTGCACAGTCCCTACCATGCAAGCTCACATATCCACAGGTGCTAGTGGCTCATACGTGGACATCTGTGGGGGCCATATTTCAGCATCCCATAAGCACCTGCTTCCTTAAGTGGGGTACTCCAAGTTAAATGCTTAGCACAGCGTCTGACAGACTGGAGGCCAGTGATGCTGCATCCCAGCTGGGCATGAGAATCACTCGGAGAGCTTTTAAAAAATAGCAGTGCCAAGGGTTCACCCCTGAAGATTCCGGGGTAGGGGGAATCTGTGCCTGGGATTTTTTATAAGTTCCCTAGAGACTACTGGGCAGTCAGGGGCGGAGTTGACAGTAAGAAGCACTGAATTCACGTCAGCAGTTATTCTTATTCCCCATAGCTACTTAGCACCACACCTCAGTGGCCAGGACTGTTCAATAACTGTCTGTGGAATTGGACGGAACGGAATCACTCCTGGGCCCTTACACTGCCCTGGGATGGGCATTTCTCCCTGCTGCACCAGGGCCTAAAGAATGAGGTTCTGTGGGCAGACAGAGGCTCAGGCCTCTGAATCAGTCTCACACCCAGAAATGGCTGCCTGCGGGGGCTGGAGTCCTTTCTCCTCCCCAAAGTCCAGTTGAGGGGGTTGACCTGGGCAGAATCTAGTCATCAACGGGCCATTGTTGCTGGAACAGTGGTGCTCTGTGCCCATTTAACACTCCCCTCCCTTGCGAAGCTGCTCCCAGCTGAGGGCTGGCTTCTGGAGGGCTGTGAGGCTGGGGAGGGGCCCATGGGGGCCCCAAGGCTACAGAGGAGGAGGATTGGGGTGGGGGCTGACAGTCCCTGGTTGGAGAGCAGAAGCAGTTTGGGATATAGGCCAGTCTCCAAAGCTGGCAGGCTGCAAGGCCGAGGTGCTGCTGTGTGCTACAATGCCAAGAAAATTTCCGGTTAAAGCTGGGAAACTGGGGACTGCCAGTGAAACCCACCAGGCCCCTACCAGAGCCAGCGGGGACAGCCTTCCCCATGGGGCAGTCACGCTTGACCTACCTTCTTCCCTTTAAAAAAACAGAAAGGTGAAACCCACATGCTAAATAGCGCCTTTCATTGCCTTTAGAAGAACAGTGTTTTCAGAAAGGTTGGGAGGGTTTTATGTTCTGCGGGTCTGGGATTTGAGAGGCAGGGAATTCAACCAGGGCTAGGCATAAATGTCCTTTTGCTTAGCAGGCCTTTTCTACATTCAACACTATGTATTAATAGTGTGAGCTGGATTTTAGGAGGGTGGTGTTAAAGATCCCAACGACAGTGCCTGACCAGCATCCTCAAGTATCTCAGAGATCCACAGTTCCGATGTTAGCGATCAGCAATTCTCATCCATTCAATAAAGCAAATCCCTTGATGGTCTTTGCCAAGGGAGCATGTTGCCTTAAAAACACCCTAGGAGGGTGGGTCTCAAAGTGGGGTCCCCAGACTGGCAGTATCAGCCCCTCCTGGGAACTTGGTGGAAATGCGAATCCTCAGGTCCCACTCCAGACCTAATGACTCAGAACCTTAGGAGTGGGAGCGAGTTGTTTCAGCACACTCTGCAGTTGAGTCTGACGCACACGAATGTTTGAAAATCGCTGGTCAATAGTGACATTTCTCAAACTGCAGGCTGTGCCAACAATTTGGTAGGTTAAGATAAACTTTTTTTTTTTCTTTTTTAAACACAACAGCATTATGTAGATTAGAAAATATCAGAATGCCTCTGTATCATAACGATAAGCATGAGTTGATAAGCATGAGTTTCTTTTTTCCACTCTGTTGCCCAGGCTGGAGTACAACGCTGCAAACACTGCAGCTTCAATCCCCTGGGCTCAAGTGATCTTCCTACCTCAGCCTCCCAAAGTGTTTGGAATTATAGGCATGAGCCACTGTGCCCAGCCAAAATATGGGTTTCATAAGGCTTTTGTTTCAGTTATGTGTGGGTGTCTGTGTCTGAGGTTTTAGTCTAAAAGGTGGAAAGCCACTGTTCTGGAGCTGGAATATGCTCACCGAGACTGGCTCCTTTTCTGAAATTTGTCTGAATGGGGAGATTTTGAAGGCCATGGGCTAAGAGTTCCCCACTCCCTCTTTCCCCATCCGATACAGTTATGTAGGCAGCGGACAGAAGGAAAGGGCTGTTTCAGGTCAGACAATCTTTACAACTCTGGCCTGAAGGTAAATTAAACTGTGCATTTTCCCTGTGCTTATAAACCTTTCTGGCCCTCCAGCCCCCGTGCTCCCAGGCCCGCCAGGTAGGCCTGCCTATTGAGGTGTCTATACGCATATGGACCAAATAACTAAACAGTTCCATCTGGGTGGTGGCATTGGTGGCGATTTGCTGCATTCTTCTCTGTACTTACCCACTGTACTTGAATTTTACACACTAAGCGTCTAGCATCATTACAAAAATAATATTCTGACTGCCTTAGATAGAGAAAAAAATACAAACAATAAAGTCACTTCCTAAACAGCATTCAAAGCTGACAGTCCATCTCTGGGTGGAAATGCAGAAAAGGGAAGGCGGTGCCCGAAGGGAGGGTGGCAACCGTGAGCCTAGGGCTGGTGGTGCCCAAAGCACCACCCCCTCCCCCATCTGTGCCAGGCCAAATTCCACCCGTCCCTTACGGCTGAGCCCAAACCCCACACATCCCCAGAGCCTCCCTCCGTCCTCCCCCACAACCATAACCAATCCCCCAGGGGACTAGTCTAACCCCTCTCCCGCCATCTAACACCTCTCCCGAGACTCCGTCTGAAAAAAAAAGAAAGCCCTTTTACACCTCCAATTCTCACAAGAGCCTGGCAGGCAACCTGGGTCCTCACCTCCAACCTCTCCCTCATTATCCAGATGAGAAACAGAGGTCTAGAGACGCTGAGTGACCCGCCCAAAGCCACCTGGCTGGAGGTTTGAGGCCAGGATGTGAAGGGAGGCCCTCCTACCACACGCTCCTCTCCCAGCACCATTCCTCTCTCTACCTTGCACCATTCATATCGCTTTTCACCTTGTATCAGAGGTCACATGTGTGCGCTATCGCTGTATGGCACTGGATAAATATGTAAGGAAAGAAGGAAGAAAGGAAAGAAGGATGCAGGGAGGAGGGAAGGGAAGGAACCTGTACCAGGGCAAGGAGAAACCTGGTATGTTATTGAACTTCCCCTTGGCACTGGACCCCCAAGGTCAGACATGAGGAGGCATCCCGGGAGAGGTCCAGACATCATCTATCTGTGCCTCAAACACTCCTGCTCTTGACCCACAGAGCTGTGCTGAGCAGGGGCCCCTTGGAGGTCATTTCCAAAGGCTCCACAGAGAAGAGGCAGGGTGCCTCCCTTCTGGGTACAACAGGAGCCCTGTATTCCTTAGAGGCCGGCTCCTCGCTGCCCTTTAAACATGGGCTGCTCATCAGGCAGGCTCCTGTGTCTTGGGCTTCTCACCTGCAAAAAGGGTATAAGGACAGCGCCTAGCCCCTGGGAGTGCTGTGAGGACTCAGTGATTGATGTGTGTGCTTCTAGAACAATGCCTTGCACATAGTAAAGGGTAAAGAAGGTTAACTATGATTGCTCCTCTTGTTATTAAATGAGCTCTGGGGAATGAGAGGTTACCTTGTGGAAGAAGGGGGTAGATTGTTGAGTTCATGAGACCCTCTGGGGAAGCCTGGCAGCACAGGGTTAGGAACCTGGTGACTGGGGCCCAGCACGTTGGAGATCCAAGCCCAGCTGAGCCACTTTGGTTTTTTTTTTTTTTTTTTGTCAAGATGGAGTCTCAGTCTATCGTCTAGGCTGGAGTACAATGGCATGCTCTTGGCTCACTGCAACCTCTGTCTCCCAGGTTCAAGAAATTCACCTGCCTCAGCCTCTCGAGTAGCTGGAGTACAGGCGCCTGCCACCATGTCCAGTTAATTTTTGTATGTTTATTAGAGATGGGGTTTCACCATGTTGGTTAGGCTGGTCTCGAACTCCTGACCTCAAGTGATCTGCCCGCCTTGGCTTCCCAAAGTGTTGGGATTATAGGCATAATTCAGCGAGTCCAGCCCTGAGCCACTTTGTACAGTGTGACCGGGCAAGTGACTGGCTTCTCCAGAAGTCAGCACAGAGGCATAGGAAGGCATAGGAAGGCACAGGAAGAAGCATAGAGGCTTCTTTAATATGAGGAGGTGGTGGTGCTGTTACTACTGTTGAATGCTTCATGGAATTCCCTTCTCAGCCAGTGGCTCAGACGCAGCTGGTAGGATACATTCTTTAAAAAACAAAAAAAACAAAACAAAACAAAACAAAACAAAACCTGCCTGGCCAACATGATGAAACCCTGTCTGTACTAAAAACACAAAAATTAACTGGGTGTGGTGGTGCACACCTGTAATCCCAGCTACTCAGGAGGCTGAGGCAGGAGAATCACTTGAATCCAGGAGGCAGAGGTTGTGGTGAGCTGAGATCGTGCCACTGCACTCAAACCTGGGCAACTGAGCAATACCCTGTCTCAAAACAAACAAACAAACAAACAAGCAATCAAGCTCCAACCTGGGCATCGTAGAAAGACCCCCTCTCTAAAAAAAACCTTTAAAAATTAGGTGGAGCACACCTGAAGTCCCACCTACTTGGGAGGCTGAGGTGGGAGGATCACTTGAGCCTGGGAGGTCAAGGCTGCAGTGAGCTATGGCTGTAGTGATGCACTCCAGCCTGGGTGACAGTGTGAGACCCTGTCTCAAACAAACAAACAAAAAACATCGAGCTTAGGGGACTCCGAATACACAGTCTGGCTAAGAGGCAGCATAGTTTGGTCAGATCACCCTTGCCATGCCCTGACCCCACAGCCCCAGCTGTGGCTACTGCCCTGCAAGACAAGAGGGGACAATGTAGAAGGGGCAGCTGGAAGGGCAGGGTTAGCCCAGAGCCTGAGACTGCTAGGCTTGGAAGCTGAGCGGGCAGGCTGGGGCTGGCCGCATTCATGCTGCGTGGGTGGCTGCTCAGGTCTGGGGGCTGGGACTGTGGGCAGCAGCACTGCTTGGGAAGGGGCAGCCTTAGCAATGATCATTATCATAATAACAGTCCTGGGGAAGAGTTGGACGCTGCAGGGGGCCCGATGCTATTTCCAGGTTATTTTTCAGGGTGTACCTCGGTCGACCTAATTGTGAAACAGGGAAGGGTTTTGTTTTAAAGCTGGACAATTTAAATGCAGCTTACACACACACGAAACTAACAATGCTGAGTGTCCGAGTCCGGCATGGGAAAGAGACCGCACATAGACTGTTTTGTGCCTTTTCAACTTTGCACCGTGGACATGTATTATTGATTTTATAAAATTTAATAAAAGTAAAACCAAAATAAAAGTAGATTCCAGTTTTCTATCTGTAGAGGCAAAGTTATTTTGAGGCTAGCCTCTTGTTTGAGAAAAGTCATTTTAACAAGTCTTTGAATTTAGGCAGAGACAAAGGACAAATCCTATCACAGAAAGGAAAATTTGGGGGCAACTGGAAGCAAAATGGCCCCTACAGTCTAACTTTAAAGCCTGCCTTCTCTGCAAGAACAAAGACAGCTCCCCAGAAATGATTACTGCAATGATTGGGCCTGAGTCTGAGGAGGGGGAGTTACTGGTTTGAGTTCTCTCTCTCCTATAGGGGAGGAATGGCCATCCCTGAAGCCTGATGAGACTGGGGCTGGGGAGGGCAGACTGTGGGCTTAGCAGCATTCCTGGGGGCTTCCCAGAAATCCTTGGGGTAGGGGCCAGAGTTGTACAAACTACACAGAACTGAGGCTTGGGGTACATTGATGTAGGCGTTAAAAGACATGGGGGACCCCAGAAGATGGCAGGCCAGCAGACCTGTGTCCCCACAGCACCTGCCCATTGAGAGCAATGGCAATGTGCTGCATGCTGGGTAATCAGTCACCACAGTGAGGCCGTTCCAGGGACAGGTACCGCCAGGACCAGGGTGGTGTTGGCATCCTGGTGGAGAAGGAACATTTCCCAAAGCCTGGAAAGGGCCTCTATGGCTTCATTAAGTGCTCCAAGAGCTTTTCTCCTACCCTAGAGGGTCATTTTCCCGAATCACAGGCAGCTGGTGACTGCAGAATGAATCAGAAGTGCAAGCCCCAGAGAACCGAACAGGGCTGTGCCACCCAGTGCCAGAGGGCAGGCTGGCTCCTCCCTCCTCTAGGAAGAAACCGGCCATCTCCCTGCAGAAAGAAGACTTGAGTCTCGGTTCTACCTCTTTCCCGCCGAGGGAGCTCAGGCAGCCAGAAAACTTCGCTAAGTCTCAGTGTCCTCACCTGGAAAGCAAGGATAATCACACTTCCCTTTCGAAGGTGAGAGGGTATCATTCTGCACAGGGCCCAGCCACTGGCCCCTCCACTCCAGCTGGCCTGATGGGGGCGGCACAGGGAGAGAGCTGTGAGTTGCCGCAGCAGCTGCAAAGGCTGGCATCTGCACCCACAGACAGGCCAAAGAAGCTGGCACTGGGCCCCTGGCTTGACTCATAGTCCGTTTCCAGGTGTGGCCACCAACACCAGGACAGGCGCCCCCTGAGTCCCCGTGCTTCTTCCAGAGAGGAGAGTCAACAGACATTTAAAGAAACTTCTCACCCCAAACAGCTGCATGGGTGGGATTTGCACAGCCAGTGAAGCTGGATATTCTCCTAAATGGATCTACAGACTTCAAGCCACTCGGGGGAGTGACCTACATTCTGACATGAAAACTCCCTGTACTTCCTGTCTGCACTGTACAATTTATGGGGCAAATATTGCGTACATTCCACCTTCTATGGTTCTCTGGTAGCTTCATTTGTGGCCGGATGGCAGAGTGGCTAAGAGCACATCTGGAGTTGGACAGTTATGGGTGTGAATCCTGGCTGTGTGGCCTTGGACAAGTTGCCTAACCTCTCTGGGCCTCAGGAATGGCATCTGTAAAATGAGACTACCTTGTGCAATCAGGTGGATGAAAATAAAGCACTCAGTTCAAAGATGCTTAGTACAGAAAGAACTCTCAGACACTCAACTGTATTATCCAGGAAGGCGGGGCCTGCCCGTCAGTCGGAATCTCCTCTAGGTCATGGCATAGTGCTGGTCACGTAGCTCTACCAGGCTCTACTTTTTAAAAGTGATCCCATCCAAACAGCAGCACCATTCTCAAGGAAAAGCAACTCTAAAAGCTCGACACAGGCTTCTGAGCTGTCCCCTCCCCGCCTGGAATTCCAATCAAGGGCTTGGCATGGAAGCCCTTCTGGAAGCTCTTCATGCCCAGTACCATTTCCAGAAGCTTCTGCCTCAGCAGTGTGTATGAGTAGGGCTGGGGCAGGAGCCCCAAGCAGGGAGGGGAGAGGTGGGGAAGTGGGAGACAGTGGCTGGGGAGGGAAACCCAGTGCAGGAAGCTGGAGTGCTGACCTGGCCCTGCGACCTGGGGTGTGTGGGTCCCCTTGCAGGACTTGGAGCACTGAGGTCATCAGGAGAACCACAGAGGGCAGACAGCAGGTGGGCGGCAGACAGTGAGACTCAGTGATGTCATGTTTTCCCCAAATGACTCAATGGTTTGCCTTGGGCTATGAATGGTGAGCTGTATGCTGTGGCCTCCGTGCCTCCTTACCCTCCAGGCCCGCCTGGCATCTCTCCCCGTCTCCGCCCTGTTCCAGGGACCCACAGTTGCCACATTCCTGCTCTGCTCCTGACTGCAGCCCCAGCCCAGGGCTCATCCCTGTGATGCCCCTGCCATGTCTCTCCAATCTTCACTTTGAGGGAAGACTCAAGCGACAGCAGACCTGGGTGTTATTACTGGCTCTGACTCTCCCTGACTGAGTGACCTTCGGCAGGTTACTCAACCTCTCTGAGCCTCAGTTTCCTAATCTGTGAAATGGAGACATTGATAACAACCTTGCCGGGTTGTAGCGCGCTTGGTGAGAATGACTGTGAAGAATCTGGCACATGGCAGGTGCTTAGTGAATGGAAAGAATGACATTTAAGGGCCTCTATGATCTGACCTCGATTTCCTTTTCTAGCTACATTAAAACATATACCTATATAATATCAGCTCACCCTTCTTGATGCTCAGTGTGCCAGGCACTGCTCTCAACACTTGTATAGAAATACATTTTATTCCCATATTATCCCCATGTGGTGGGTACCAGTAGTGAGAAAACTGAGCACAAAGAAGGTAAGCTACTTGGCCACGGCCACACAGCCAGTAAGTGGGGAGTTGGGGTTCCCATGAAGGCAGCCTGGCTCTAGAGCCTATGTGCGTAACCGCAAGTCCACCCTGCCTGTCTCTCTCTCCTTGTGCATCTATACATTTCAGTTCAGTCCAGTCAGACTCCTCACCAGTCCCTGTCTTCGATCTGAACTTTCCCATCCTCGTGCCTTTGCCCAGCTTCCCTCATGCACTGGAATGCCTGCCTCCTCCAGGAAGCCTTCCCCAAGTCTTGCCTCATGTCTACCTTTGTGGACTTATCACAGCGGGAATCAAAGGTGGTTACTGGGGCACCCAGGTCTCCTATCTTCCAGCCTGAAAGTCCCTCCATCTTGCAGTGTCAGCATGAGCATAGGTGAGCAATACCTGGACAGGTGACGCCCAAGAACCCAGCACTCTGCGCCCCACTGCTTTTGCAAGGACAGACAGCTTGAGGGCTGGAGCTGGGGCCACAGAACACTTCTACCCACCCATGGGGAGGCAGCCGGCCAGCAGGACTTCTTTCTCTCTGCTCAGGGAAACGACTCAGCCACGGGGAGGCCTTGTTATTTGGAGATGGGGACTGGACTGTTGAGCGGTTGAACAGCTGTCCACAAGCTGGTGGGGCTGAGCAGTGGGCCCAGAGTGCAGCCAGCCACCAGCTGGTATCCAGGGCAGGCAGACAGACTAGTGACAGACTAGTGGCGGGACTAGAGGGGCTATACACATCTAGATGTGTATAAGAGACATGCAGCCAGCCACCAGCTGGTATCCAGGGCAGGCAGACAGACTAGTGACAGACTAGTGGCGGGACTAGAGGGGCGTCTAGAAGGGTTTCAGGCTCATCCTCCGTATCCCAGTCCAATACCCACGGGATAATGACCTCAAAAGGCCATGTGCCCGGGTCCCACTCTTCCTGTCCCTTCCTTGGCCCATGTTAGCCACCCCTCCCGCTCACCATGACTCCTGCCACCCTCCCCAGACACAAAGCACTCCCTCACAGAAGCATCCTGGACTGGGCCTGCCCCACCCTCCCAGCCAGCAGCCCCCTGAGGGTCCTGTGCCACATCTGTCACTCATTCCTTCCATAAACAGGTAGCAGCACTCACTGTTAAGTCAGGGGCTACAAGGATGAACAAGGCAGACAGCTGTCCTGCCCTTGCAGATCCCGTTGCCTGGTGCGGACCACAGATCACTGAACCAGCAATCACAATACCGTGGGCAAAGTGCAGCGAGGGGGACCCATGGGCAGCCATGGGGAGGGCCACCACCCAGGCTTCCAGGAGAATGTGGCATTCAAGCCAAGGGAAAAAGGGGGAAGAAGGGAATGTCCTTGGCAGCTGGGAAGGCTACAGAGAGCAGGGTGTGTGTGTCTGGGAAATGAGGACAATTTGGAACGTGGGATACCGAGTCCAGGTGAGGCTGGGGAAGAAATATTTACTGAAAGATCACAGGGCCAGACATCACTCAGGGTGGGGTTTCTGTCTTGCTGGAATGGCCACTAGGGAGGCAGAAGTCCCTGATCTGCCAGGTCCCCCTTGCTAACTGAGACCACACCCGCTGCCATTTGCACCCTTCCTGTGACCAGGTCAGGGCACAGGGGAGCAGAATCAGCAGAGCGGGCAAAAGACCCTGATGC
>NW_012104142.1:3400105-3402958 GCF_000951045.1 Mandrillus leucophaeus | reverse complement strand
CACTTTGGGGGGCTGAGGCGAGCAGATCACGAGGTCAGGAGATCGAGACCATTCTGGCCAACATGGTGGAACCTCGTCTCTACTAAAATTAAAAAAAAAAAAAAAATTAGCCGGGCATGGTGGTGGTACGCGCCTATAGTCCCAGCTATCAGGAGGCTGAGGCAGGGGAATCGCTTGAACCTGGGAGGTGGAGGTTGCAGTGAGCCAAGATTGCACCACTGCATTCCAGCCTGGCCACAGAGCAAGACTCCATCCCCCCGCCTCCCATCAAAAACAAACAAACAAAACAAAACAAAACACAGAGTGCTTATACACTGCTGGGGGGAATGTTAATCAGTTCAGCCATTGTGGAACGCAGTTTGGAGATTTCTCAAAGAACTCAAAGTAGGATTACCATTCCACCAAGCAATCCCATTGTTGGGTACATACCCAAAATAATATAAATTGTTCTACCATAAAGATACATGCACATGTATGGTTATCATAGCACTAGTCACAATAGCAAAAACATGAAATCAACCTAAATGCCCATCAGTGGTAGACCAGATAGAGAAAATGTGATAAATATACATCATGAAATACTATGCAGCCATAAAGAAGAATGAGATCATGTCCTTTGCAGCAACATGGATGGAGCTGGAGGCTATTACCCTAAGCAAACTAACACAGGAACAGAAAATCAAATGCCACATGTTCTTACTTATAAGTGAGAGCTAAACATTGAATATACATCTGAACACAAAGAAGGGAACAACAGACACTAGGGCCTACTTGAGGGTGGAGGGAGTGGGGAGGGTGAGGATCAAAAACCACCTATCTCGGGCCTGTGCTGTGGGTCAGACCTGTAATCCCAGCACTTTGGGAGGCTGAGACAGGCAGATCGCTAGAGCTCCGGAATTTGAGACCAGCCTGGGCAACATTTTTTTTGTGTGAAACCCTGTCTCCACAAAAAATACAAACAAATTAGTCACGATGGAGGTGCCAGCTACTTGGGAGGCTGGGGCAGGAGGATCACCTGAGCCCGGGAGGTTGAGGCTATAGTGAGTGGCAGTGATCATGTCACTGCACTCCGGCCTGAGCAATAGAGACCCTGTCTCAAAACAAACACAAACAAACAAAACAAAACAAAACAAACCAAACCCAACAACTCCCTGTTGGATGCTATGCTTTACTACCTGGCTGATGAAATAATCTGCACACCAAAGCCCCAGACATGCAATTTAGCCATGTACCAAACCTGTATACGCACCTCTGAACCCAACACAAAGTTACAAAAACCAAATGCACAAATACCGGCTTTGTCTCTCACTGCCTGTGTGACACTGAAAAAGTTATTTAACTTTTCTGATCCTCAGTTTCCTAATCTGCAAAATGGAGATGAAATGCTAACCTCATAAGGATGTAATGATATAATTAGAAAACGTATACAGAACTCTCGATTCACAGAGGGCATAATGAAGGTGGAAAGGTGATACAGGGAAGGAACTGGCTGCAGGGTTCCACCTGAAATTGGGGATGGCCAAGCCCAGATTACCTACTCTTCCATCTGAGGCCACAGTCCTTGGTGCCGCCCACATGCCTTGCTGATTTCAGCATTTAGAAGTTTGAAATGCACACTGAACCTAGTCAGAGCTCTTCACAAGGGGGCAGGGGTGGGGAATGACACATTTCTTTTGGATGACATGCCCAGGCCGCCCCCACATCTTTGTGCACTCTCAATCCCAAGACTACTGGCAATCCAGTTCCAGGAACACGAATGTCTCTGCTCCTCTGGGAAACTCCACAGCAATACTCAGTAAAGGGACTGTGACCACCCCTCTAACTGCTGCCACTACAGAGCCAAGCCACTGCTGCAGAACACAGCTCCTAGACCCTTCATGAGACCCATCTCCAGCCAGGCCATCAGAAGCCAGGCAGAAAAACAGCTGCCCCTGAATTCTACATGTTCCCATGTTCTGCCTGCCCCCAGCACATGCCCAGCAGCCTGGCCCGTCCCTTTCTCCAGGTACCCACCCCTCTCTCCTGCAGTCAGGAGACGGGGGTGGGGGCGGGGGGGGCGGTTGATGGAATCAACTCCTCTTTCTGCTGCAGATCTAAAGTTACTCTTCAGTTGAGAACCCACAGAGTCTGCCAAACAGCCTGCCATCTACCAAAACCCACATCAACCCCATCTTAGCCAGATACAGAAATGAAGCTTTTCCTGCTGCCCTTAGAGGGGCAGAGGCCAATGATGAGCTCAAGTCTCCCAAGGCCAACCCACGGGACACAGTGGAACACACAGTACCTGGGCCACTGGCCCAAACAGATCAGGCAGGGCTCCCAGGAGCTACTCAGGTCCCCTTCTCTGCTGGAAGACCAATTTCAAACCAGCAGAGGCCCACTGGGCTTGCCTCACAGTGAGTCCATAATGAGTGATAATTACCGGTGTCATTATTCATCAAGCAAGTACTGACTGAGTGCCCACTGTGCCAGGCACTATGCTAGGCCCAGGACAATCCCAGGGACATCCTGGGGCCCAGGAACACCACGCATCAGAAACCAAACACAATTTCAGGTGCGAGGAAAAACATTAAGGCTTCAGGCCTGCCTTGGTCTCCCTAACCTTTTAGGCTTAAATTCCCTTACCTCCCCTTACTCCGTCCACACCCGGGACTGGAATCTGCTCATCCAGTTCCCTTGGAAGTCCCTGGAGGAAGCACATCCGCTGGGGGGAAGGGTCCCTGCTTCCCTGGAAGACTCTGTCACCGCCACTACCCTTCTGTCTAGCGCAGCAACGGCCTGCCAGCCTCTTCCACTCTGCTCACAGACCCTGGCACGCCGGCTCTGAGTTTATGAATCACTCCCTCCTCTCTC
>NW_012104142.1:3393271-3395415 GCF_000951045.1 Mandrillus leucophaeus | reverse complement strand
CCACCACCCAGGCTTCCAGGAGAATGTGGCATTCAAGCCAAGGGAAAAAGGGGGAAGAAGGGAATGTCCTTGGCAGCTGGGAAGGCTACAGAGAGCAGGGTGTGTGTGTCTGGGAAATGAGGACAATTTGGAACGTGGGATACCGAGTCCAGGTGAGGCTGGGGAAGAAATATTTACTGAAAGATCACAGGGCCAGACATCACTCAGGGTGGGGTTTCTGTCTTGCTGGAATGGCCACTAGGGAGGCAGAAGTCCCTGATCTGCCAGGTCCCCCTTGCTAACTGAGACCACACCCGCTGCCATTTGCACCCTTCCTGTGACCAGGTCAGGGCACAGGGGAGCAGAATCAGCAGAGCGGGCAAAAGACCCTGATGCTGGATCCAAAATGCCCCACCCAGGGCAGCCAACAGGTACCAGAGTCAGACCTGGAGATGGCCGAGGCTCACTGGTAGTGCCCACAATGGGCCATGCAATGCCAGCATTGCCAGAGCTTCCCAGTCAGAATGCAACGACATGCACTGGCCACGGTTTGAAAATGAGGGTCTGTGTGCCGTTTCTCCTCTTGGTGCAGCCACAACGGGACAGATGCACACGCAGGTGGTACTGAGAGTGCAGATTCTGGAGTCAGCTGCAGGGTTTGGGCCCGGCTTTGTCCCTCAGCAGCTGTGGCATGTCAGCAACTTATCCAGCCTGTCTGCCTCTGCTTTCCCATCTGTAAAATGTTGGGAATAACCGGAGCCACCTCTGGAGCTTCCGGTGAGAACTCAGTGAGGACGTCCTGGAGGTGCTCAGGGTAGTGCTAGGCACACCAGCTGCTCTTACTATGATTGTTTCCTGTGCATGCTACCCCCAGACACCTACACCAGAGGCAAAAGAAGGAAGAAAAGTGAAAAAGAAATAGCATGTGTCCAGGTAAAAAGAAGGCAAGTGCTTGACCTGTGAGATCACGGTCGGTTCTTCATCCTCTGGTGGCTGACACTGCTTCATGACTGGCAGGTTCTAGATTCCTATTCTCGGGGCCTTTTCAGACACGTCTGTCCTCAACCCTGCAGGACAGGCCCTCAGCTTGTCTCTGGGTCCCTGACAAGCCCCTGGAAGTCTCCAGAGGAAAGCCAGGCACCTGCAGCCCTGCCCTGTGGCTGGAGTTGTGAACTCCTCGCTGAAAATCAGCGTAGTCACAGTGTGGGGAAGCGGGTGGCCCGGGTGTTTTCAAAATATTTCCTCGGATAGCACTGTTTGGCTCACACACGTTAGCACTTTCCAGAATCCTGCAGATGGCAAGGCAGCTGGAGAGGAAGGGAGGAGAAGGGGGAAGCGGGAAAGGGTTGGGGGGACGCCTAGGGCTAAATCTCAGGTAGCTGTGTGGGCTGGGGCTGGCACAGGCACAGGCAGGCATCGGCGCGGCATGTGTGAACAGGAACAGCACGCACACGACAGAAAGCCGATCAACCTGCAGACTAGTCTGCAGACGGCTAAGCTGTGAAGCCCTCTTATGAACCAGAACTTTCTTCGGAAGCCCAATATGTAGAATTGGAACCAGTGGATGTGCGGAATGCAGGACTCACCCCACAACCACCCTCTCCAGAAGCCTGGCAGCAGCAGGACAAAGCAGGAACCAGAACCCTCTGGCAGTGCCCCACTCCCCAAATCCCAGAGGCTTGCAGACTCAGCTCAGCACAGCCACAGAGAATGAGAAGAGCCCTCCGCCACTTCCTGGATGCAAGGTGAGGACCCTCCACTGCCAAGCCCGGCTCTCCCGCTTCTCACCAGGTGCTTGGTTTTAAAGTTGGTCACTAAGTAAATCGAAGTTATTAAGAGATGGAAAATGTGCTTCCTATTCCACACACTTAGTCACTCAGAATAGTGCCTGAGTTTCTGGAAATCACTGGTGCCACCTTACACCACCACCCCTGAGCTGATAGGACTCGAGCCCAAAGCAAAGAAATCTGACATTTTTGTTCAGGTAGCCTACCAAGTAAATGAACGTATGAGGGTTTGCTCACAGGTAGGCCCCACCTTGGAGAGACATAATGAGAAAATTAGCTTTGGTCTATCCAACCTAAAGCAATGTTTAAGAAGTAAAGCTTCTCAGATGCCACAAAACTGGAGAAAAGTCCCATCATTCTGCACCATCAAAGTTAAAC
>NW_012104142.1:3388311-3393221 GCF_000951045.1 Mandrillus leucophaeus | reverse complement strand
TGTGAACAGGAACAGCACGCACACGACAGAAAGCCGATCAACCTGCAGACTAGTCTGCAGACGGCTAAGCTGTGAAGCCCTCTTATGAACCAGAACTTTCTTCGGAAGCCCAATATGTAGAATTGGAACCAGTGGATGTGCGGAATGCAGGACTCACCCCACAACCACCCTCTCCAGAAGCCTGGCAGCAGCAGGACAAAGCAGGAACCAGAACCTTCTGGCAGTGCCCCACTCCCCAAATCCCAGAGGCTTGCAGACTCAGCTCAGCACAGCCACAGAGAATGAGAAGAGCCCTCCGCCACTTCCTGGATGCAAGGTGAGGACCCTCCACTGCCAAGCCCGGCTCTCCCGCTTCTCACCAGGTGCTTGGTTTTAAAGTTGGTCACTAAGTAAATCGAAGTTATTAAGAGATGGAAAATGTGCTTCCTATCCCACAGACTTAGTCACTCAGAATAGTGCCTGAGTTTCTGGAAATCACTGGTGCCACCTTACACCAGACCCCTGAGCTGATAGGACTCGAGCCCAAAGCAAAGAAATCTGACATTTTTGTTCAGGTAGCCTACCAAGTAAATGAACGTATGAGGGTTTGCTCACAGGTAGGCCCCACCTTGGAGAGACATAACGAGAAAATTAGCTTTGGTCTATCCAACCTAAAGCAATGTTTAAGAAGTAAAGCTTCTCAGATGCCACAAAACTGGAGAAAAGTCCCATCATTCTGCACCATCAAAGTTAAACTCACCAACCAACCAAGAGGTCACTGTCTGCCTGCTGGGGAGGGTCCGGGCTTGGGACTGACTCAGAGGGAGCAGGGCTGAGCTGGGACCCCCGGCCGTCTTCTCTCCCATATACATGTTCCTCCTGTGTCCGGCCACCAGCGTCCCTGCAGCACAAGGACTGGCCAGTGGAGGGTGTGTTCCCTGACTTATGAGGCTCTCAAAGTCAAGGAGGAGGAACTGGGCGGGGAAGGGGCAGGTGTAACCACAGAGGCCAAATAAGAACATCCCGGGCTGGCCTCCGAGGTGGCTGTTTACTTGTGGCATTCAGGAGAGGCTGAGCTGGGAACTGGCTTGTTTATTTTCCACACTTTTTCTCCAGATCCTTTTCATAGAGTCCTCTGAAACCTCAGTGATAAATTTCCCAGGGCCCAGGGAAGCCACAGTCCCTCAGCACACAGCCATCTTTGTGAGGAGGTGGCGGGGGGTCGGGGGGGATCAAGAGGAAGGAGGGCGGCTGGAGACAAGAAGTCACTGGTGGTCAGGGGCTCCTGGGGCCCACCCCTGCCCTCCATGCTGGTGGGGGCCCAGGAGCCACAGACCAGATTTGGGGCCATGGAGACAGAGGGCTGAAGCGTGTCCACCAGCAAGCACAGAGCAAACCGTCCAGGCCTGTCAGGGGCCACCCCACATCCTGCTGGGAGTCCACGGGCTCAGGGTGGGACCAGCAGCATTCTGTCATCTCTTTAGGCCTCAGAGAAGAAAAGGTGACAAATATCATTTCTGTTTTACAGATGAAAAGGAGAAGTGTCTCCTCTCCTGAGGCACGACCTCACGAAAGCCAGAGACTCTCTGAGTGCTGGTCGCATCAAAGAGCCTCTCTGTGCCGCCCCTCTAGGAGTTCCCAGCAGAAGCGTTCATAGCCCCTCCCGGGGCTTCACCCAGCATCTGACTGCATTTCCAAGAACCTCCCATGCCTCAGGCACCGGCATAGAACCAGGGGCACAAAGATGGACAGCCTCGGCCCCTGCAGTGGGATGGCTTCTTCCCACACCCAGTCCCCCAACTTCCATCCTGGTCAGCGTGTCCCCTCTGCACTGGAGGCCGAGAGGGCTCCAGTTTCGTTGCAGCTCAGCGCTAGGAAAGCTCTCAGAACTCACCCAGGCGGGCTTCCTGCGGAAGGTGGGCAGGGGTCGGCTGGGCAGTGCTCAACCAATGCTCCTGGCGTCCTTTGAAGGGTGCCAGCCTTTCCCATTCTGTGGACACCTGTATTGGGGGCTCTCAGGGCAGAGATGAGGGTGGGGGGAGCAGTGAGGACCCTGCCCTAGCAGGGATAACCACTCTCGGCCCTTGGGGGCGGGGATAGAAAATACCACCGTGACTGAAAACGTGGCTGTCCCAGGCCGTTGCAGCTCCCTGGCTTCATGAGCTTGGGCAACCACTGCACCTCTCTAAGCCTCATGTCCTCAGCTGTAAAGTGGGTCCAGCGGATAATTGCTGTCTCCCTGTGGGGCGTGGGTATAAAAGCAAGAGCTGGGAACCAGATGAGCATGTGGTTATCACCTCCCTTGGCTGTCGCGGTTCTGCCCTATCCTTCTCTCCTGTGGACCAGGCACTGCTGAGGAGTCCAGCTCTCCAGAGCATGTGGAGGGGCAGAAGGACAGCTGTGACATGGCCCCTTGTGTTCACCAGGTGAATGACAATCGGAAGTGTCAGGTGAGGGCTGATTTCCCCAGGTAATAGATTACCCTGGAGAGGACCAAAAAGGGGAAAAAAATACAGTAACATTTGAGGATGTTTTGTCTACCTGGCAATTTCTTCCCTATTCACGGTATGGTCACAAGTGGCAGCTTTGCCCCAACTTCTCAGATAAGCAGTGAGTCATCTCTCACTGGAATTACTGCAACATCTCCCTGTGTGCCCCCTCAAATCTCCACAGTTTCCTGACTCCAGAGCCACACAGAAGGCTCCAGCAGCCTGGTACCACCCAGCCTTTGATTCCCACAGCCTAAGATATAATCCAGGCTCGGCAGAGTGTGTGGAAAAAGAAGAATGCAAGCAGAGGCCCTGGGACCATGTTAGTAAGAAGCATCAGGACTGTTTCCCTGTTGCCATGGAGAACCAATAAGGACCTTGCAGACAGCCTAGCATGGTAGAGACAGGGTGGGTTCTGGAGTTAGACGATCCAGGTTCAAATACTGGCTTTGCAATTGTGGCAAAAACAAAAATGGACAAATGGGACTTAATTAAACTAAAGAGCTTCTGCACAGCAAAAGAAACTATCAACAGAGTAAACAGACAACCTACAGAACAGGAGAAAATACTCGCAAACTATACACCCGACAAAAGTCTAATATCCAGAATCTATAAGGAACTCGAACAAGTTAACAAGCAAAAAACCACCCCATTAAAAAGTGGGCAAAGGACACAAACAGATGCTTTTCAAAAGAAGACATACATGTGGCCAACAAGCATATGAAAAAATGGTCAACATCACTAATCATTAGAAAAATGCAAATCAAGCCACAATGAGATACCATCTCATACCAGTCAGAATAGCTATTATTAAAAAGTCAAACATTAACAGATGCTGGTCAGGTTGTGGAGAAAAGGGAGTGCTGGCCAGGCGAGGCAGCTCATGCCTGTAATCCCAGCACTTTGGGGGGCTGAGGCGAGCAGATCACGAGGTCAGGAGATCGAGACCATTCTGGCCAACATGGTGGAACCTCGTCTCTACTAAAATTAAAAAAAAAAAAAAAATTAGCCGGGCATGGTGGTGGTACGCGCCTATAGTCCCAGCTATCAGGAGGCTGAGGCAGGGGAATCGCTTGAACCTGGGAGGTGGAGGTTGCAGTGAGCCAAGATTGCACCACTGCATTCCAGCCTGGCCACAGAGCAAGACTCCATCCCCCCGCCTCCCATCAAAAACAAACAAACAAAACAAAACAAAACACAGAGTGCTTATACACTGCTGGGGGGAATGTTAATCAGTTCAGCCATTGTGGAACGCAGTTTGGAGATTTCTCAAAGAACTCAAAGTAGGATTACCATTCCACCAAGCAATCCCATTGTTGGGTACATACCCAAAATAATATAAATTGTTCTACCATAAAGATACATGCACATGTATGGTTATCATAGCACTAGTCACAATAGCAAAAACATGAAATCAACCTAAATGCCCATCAGTGGTAGACCAGATAGAGAAAATGTGATAAATATACATCATGAAATACTATGCAGCCATAAAGAAGAATGAGATCATGTCCTTTGCAGCAACATGGATGGAGCTGGAGGCTATTACCCTAAGCAAACTAACACAGGAACAGAAAATCAAATGCCACATGTTCTTACTTATAAGTGAGAGCTAAACATTGAATATACATCTGAACACAAAGAAGGGAACAACAGACACTAGGGCCTACTTGAGGGTGGAGGGAGTGGGGAGGGTGAGGATCAAAAACCACCTATCTCGGGCCTGTGCTGTGGGTCAGACCTGTAATCCCAGCACTTTGGGAGGCTGAGACAGGCAGATCGCTAGAGCTCCGGAATTTGAGACCAGCCTGGGCAACATTTTTTTTGTGTGAAACCCTGTCTCCACAAAAAATACAAACAAATTAGTCACGATGGAGGTGCCAGCTACTTGGGAGGCTGGGGCAGGAGGATCACCTGAGCCCGGGAGGTTGAGGCTATAGTGAGTGGCAGTGATCATGTCACTGCACTCCGGCCTGAGCAATAGAGACCCTGTCTCAAAACAAACACAAACAAACAAAACAAAACAAAACAAACCAAACCCAACAACTCCCTGTTGGATGCTATGCTTTACTACCTGGCTGATGAAATAATCTGCACACCAAAGCCCCAGACATGCAATTTAGCCATGTACCAAACCTGTATACGCACCTCTGAACCCAACACAAAGTTACAAAAAACCAAATGCACAAATACCGGCTTTGTCTCTCACTGCCTGTGTGACATTGAAAAAGTTATTTAACTTTTCTGATCCTCAGTTTCCTAATCTGCAAAATGGAGATGAAATGCTAACCTCATAAGGATGTAATGATATAATTAGAAAACGTATACAGAACTCTCGATTCACAGAGGGCATAATGAAGGTGGAAAGGTGATACAGGGAAGGAACTGGCTGCAGGGTTCCACCTGAAATTGGGGATGGCCAAGCCCAGATTACCTACTCTT
>NW_012104142.1:3384818-3385466 GCF_000951045.1 Mandrillus leucophaeus | reverse complement strand
CTGTCTAGCGCAGCAACGGCCTGCCAGCCTCTTCCACTCTGCTCACAGACCCTGGCACGCCGGCTCTGAGTTTATGAATCACTCCCTCCTCTCTCCGGGCCTCGCCTCCGGAAGGGCTTCGCACACCCAGACACATCACCCAGACACCGAGTTTCCACACCAAATCCGCTCCTGCAGAACCCCGAGAACCCACTGCAAAGTCTGCTCCCCCACCCTTGGTCTCGGGGTTCCGGCCACGACTTTTCAAAACCCAGGCAGCCTCTCTCCTGCCCGCTGCGCTTTGGGGGCTCCCTCTCCTTGGGGGCTGCGGGGGTAGCAGACAAAGGCCGTGGATGTGAGGGAGGGGTGTGAGGACGTGCCTGGTGTAGAGGCCAAATCCCCCGCGCTCCCAGGAATGTGCATTTCGGTGGGTGGCACGTGCCTGGCCGGTGTGGGTGAGCGCAGATCGGCCTGCGCGGTGTGCGGGGTATGAGTGGCGATGAGCTGTGTGTACCTGGCAGGTGTGATCCGGGTGCAGCGGGTTGTGGGTGCCTGCCTGGGCTTTTCCCCGAGCCGGGAACTCCACCTCCCACCCTCCGCTTCGTCCCCTTCTCCCTCCAAAGTTTGGCGCGCGCGCCTGGACGCGGAAGGCGGGGGGCTCCCGGCTGG
>NW_012104142.1:3382096-3384768 GCF_000951045.1 Mandrillus leucophaeus | reverse complement strand
GTGTGAATTTGATCCTGTCATTATGATGTTAGCTGGTTATTTTGCTCATTAATTGATGCAGTTTCTTCCTAGCATCGATGGTCTTTACAATTTGGCATGTTTTTGCAGTGACTGATATCGGTTGTTCCTTTCCATGTTTAGTGCTTCCTTTAGGAGCTGTTGTAAGGCAGGCCTGGTGGTGACAAAATCTCTCAGCATTTGCTTGTCTGTAAAGGATTTTATTTCTCCTTCACTTATGAAGCTTAGTTTGGCTGGGTATGAAATTCTGGGTTGAAAATTCTTTTCTTTAAGAATGTTGAATATTGGCCGCCCCCGCTTCTGGCTTGTAGAGTTTCTGCCGAGATCCGCTATTAGTCTGGGCTTCCCTTTGTGGGTAACCTGACCTTTCTCTCTGGTTGCCCTTAACATTTTTTCCTTCATTTCAACTTTGGTGAATCTGACAATTATGTGTCTTGGGGTTGCTCTTCCCAAGGAGTATCTTTGTGGTATTCTCTGCATTTCCTGAATTTGAATGTTGGCCTGCCTTGCTAGGTTGGGGAATTTCTCCTGAAGAGTGTTTTCCAACTTGGTTCCATTCTCCCCATCACATTCAGGTACACCAATCAGAGGTAGATTTGGTCTTTTCACATAGTCCCATATTTCTTGTAGGCTTTGTTCATTTCTTTTTACTCTTTTTTCTCTAAAATTGTCTTCTCACTTCATTTCATTCATTTGATCTTCAATCACTGACACCCTTTCTTCCAGTTGATTGAATTGGCTACTGAAGCTTGTGCATGCATCACGTAGTTCTTGTGCCATGGTTTTCAGCTCCGTCAGGTCATTTAAGGTCTTCTCTACACTGGTTATTCTAATTAGCCATTTGTCTAATCTTTTTTCAAGGTTTTTAGCTTCTTTGCAATGGGTTCGAACATTCTCCTTTAGCTCGGAGAAGTTTGTTATTACGATCATCTGAAGCCTTCTTCTCTCAACTCATCAAAGTCAGAGTTTTGTTCTGTTGCTGGCAAGGAGCTGCGTTCCTTTGGAGGAGAAGAGGCGCTCTGATTTTTAGAATTTTCAGCCTTTCTGCTCTGGTTTCTCCCCATCTTTGTGGTTTTATCTACCTTTGGTCTTTGATCATGGTGACATACAGATGGGCTTTTGGTATGGATGCCCTTTCTGTTCGTTAGTTTTCCTTCTAACCATCAGGATCATCAGCTGCAGGTCTGTTGGAGTTTGCTGGAGGTCCACTCCAGACCCTGTTTGCTTGGGTATCACCAGCAGAGGCTGCAGAACCACAAATATTGCAGAACAGCCTTGTTGCTGCCTGATCGTTACTGTGGAAACTTTGTCTCAAGAGGGGAACCTGGCCATATGAGGTGTCAGTCAGCCCCTACTGGGAGATGCCTCCCAGTTAGGCTATTCTGGGGTCAGGGACCCACTTGAGGAGGCAGTCTGTCCGTTCTCAGATCTCAAACTCTGTGCTGGGAGATCCACTACTCTCTTCAAAGCTGTCAGACAGGGACGTTTAAGTCTGCAGAAGTTTCTGCTGCCTTTTGTTCAGCTATGCCCTGCCCCGAGAGGTGGAGTCTAAAAAGGCAGGCAGGACTCCTTGAGCTGTGGTGGGCTCCACCCAGTTTGAACCTCCCACCACTTTGTTTACCTACTCAAGCCTCAGCAATGGCAGGTGCCCCTCCCCCAGCCTCGCTGCTGCCTTGCAGTTAGATCTCACACTGCTGTGCTAGTCCCATCATGGGTGTGGGACCCTCTGAGTCAGGCGCAGGATATAATCTCCTGGTGTGCCGTTTGCTAAGATCGTTCAGAAAGCACATTATTAGGGTGGGAGTGACCCGATTTTCCAGGTGCTATCTGTCATGGCTTCCCTTGGCTAGGAAATGGAATTCCCTAACCCCTTGCACTTCCCAGGTGAGGCAATGCCTTGCCCTGCTTCAGCTCAGTCTGTGGGCTGCACCTGCTCTCCTGCACCCACTGTCCGACAAGCCCCAGTGAGATAAACCCGGTATCTCAGTTGGAAATGCAGAGATCACGCGTCTTCTGTGTTGCTCACGCTGGGAGCTGTAGACTGGAGCTGTTCCTATTCAGTCATTTTGGAACCTTCCCCGGATCTATTGTTCTTAATACCCATTTTATTTCCCAATCTGCCCCCGACATCCAGCGCAAACTTAAAAAGGCTGAAGATGGCCCTCAAATCCCACAACAAGACCTCCTTAACGTGGCTTTCAAAGTCTTTAGTCACAGGGATCAGCGAAATAAATTAGACAAAACCCAAAGAGATCATGCTAAATACCAGCTTTTAGCACAGCTATCTGTCAACCTAGCCATGGTACCCAAGGGCACAAAAGACCTGATAGCAACAATCCTCCTGGGCTTTGTTTTAAGTGTGGCATAGAAGGCCCCTGGGTGCAGGCATGTCCCAACCCATGAGTGCCGAAGAGCCCTTGCCCAGTCTGCCAGCAGACTGGCCACTGGAAGTCTGACTGTCCTCTCAACAGATGGACAGACAACCCTGCTCCTCAGAGCTACCATCCCTTCAATAAGACAAAAAGTGAAGAACCGCTTGCACTCCCATAGCTCCTTGGCCTAGCCACTGAAGACTGATGAGGCCCAGGGCTCCCGGCCCCCACTGCAATCACTGCATTGGAGCCCAGGGTAACTCTACTAGCAGCAGGTAAGCC
>NW_012104142.1:3378415-3382046 GCF_000951045.1 Mandrillus leucophaeus | reverse complement strand
CCCGAGCCGGCGAGCGGCAGCGGATTCCTGAACCGCGTCCAAGGCGTCCGGGAGCCCTCCTCCTCTTCTTCCTCACCCCACCCAGCTCCCACCCCTGCGCGCCCGGCAACTTGGGAACCGTTGGCGAAGTTGGCGCTGCTCGGGCCGCGCGCCGGTCGGGCCTCTGCGGGAGGAAGGGGAGGAGGAGGAGGAGCTGGCGGGAGAGGAGGGGAGAGAGGGGAGCCGCCCCCGGGGAGCCGCTCTTTCCAGGACCCCTCTGCGGGCCTTTGTTCCGGGCGCTGCCCCTAGGCCCTCCAGTCCCCGGGGACTCGCTTGGGGCCGCTCAAGTATCCACGCTCTCCTGGCGAGGCTGGTGGGTGGAGGCTGCTTGGAGAACCTCCTTGGCGTCTCAGTGCCGGAGCCCCCGGGCCGTTACCGCCCCCCCTCTCCCCCGACCTTTGCCAGGGAGACCCTCTGGCTGCAGGGGTTCCCCGTCATCTCTGCCTGGAGAGGATCTTCCCGCTGCCGCCTGGGGCAAGGGGGCTGGAGGACGGTCTCCCGGATTTCCAAAGAACGCAGCACCGTCTCCCTGGGCGGTAGCAGGTCCCCCACCCGCCCTTCCGCGCTTTCCTGCGCCGCCAGCCAGTCCAGGGCTCCCCGAATGCAAGAACAGGGAAATGGGAGGGACAGAGGGTCTTCCCGGCCCGCCAGGGCTGCCTGTCATTATCTTCGTACCTTCCCAGGCAGCTGGGTCTCCGGTTGGGCTGCCAGGCAAGTGGGGTCCCAGTGGCCTCCCGCGCATGGCGTGGTTGGCTGGGCAGCACCAGCTCCGAGGTGCAAAGGCCAGCTTCTGGAGGGACGAGGTAAAGGGCTCAGAACTGGAACACAAACCAAACCTCCCCTTTCCTTGTCTGAATCCTGGTGATGGCCCTGTCCTCTAGAAGGCGAGAACGTCTTGGATTCCACTTGCTGGGCATTCCTCCTGGGACTTTCAGTACTTAACGTCATGAACTAATTCAGGCCTCTCTAAGACAGCACTCTTGACATTTAATGGGATAGTATGGGGTTTAGACAATAAGTTATTTCCTGTACAGGAGAAGTAGGAAAATCCAAAAAAGATAAAACCTGAACGTCTACATTTGACCTTCCTCTGCCATTCTCAGCATTTACAGACGGAGAGCAAATACAGAACCAGATAGAACTGATCCTGACCCTGTTAGGGACAAGCTGCCCCAGGATCCTCCCCCCCCCTCCAACACACACACAATGCAGCTGACCCTGACCCTGAATACTCTGCAGCTGCATTCCTGGACCCTTATCTAGGTGCTACAGCAAAGTCACCAGACTTGCTTACAGCCCAATGGGCGGCATGGGGAAGGTCACAAAAAATGTGGATAAACCTAAGTTACATCCTCTTGTAAATTCCTATATTGCAAGCCAGTCACCAGATGATATGTGGTAAAGTTAACTGACAACCCCAGGGTCTCTCTCCCCCATATGAACCCCTCATTTTGTAAGCTCCAGGGCTGCCTCCTCTGACTGACTGGGGTGAAGCAGCCCGGCAGGATAATAAACTTACTTGCCTGACTTTGGGTCTCTCTTGCATTCTTTCTCTTGGCTAACGTTACATTTTGGTGCCGAAACCCAGGAAGGGGATAGGCTCTGGCTGGGTGTACTTAGAGGACTCTCTCTCTCTCTCTCTCTCTCTCTCTCCTCCCCCACACCCTCCATCACCCCTCAGAAAAGAGGTGTCCAGAATAGAGGAGGCCTGGAGGATGCCTGACTTGGCGGCTGCCTCCTGTATTCCAGACAAGGCCCATAGGACAGGGGACACCCTCTCTTGCCATCCTTGTCATTGGCAGTCTCTTCTTCCTCTACCTACCACTCTCCATTCACTATGGGAGCCTCTCAGTCTACCCATCCCAAGACCACCCACCTTGGGTGTCTCCTCCGCAATCTCAAGGCTCTCAGCCTCCATTCAGAGGTCCGTTCTAAGAGGCTTATCTTTCACTGCAATACCGCATAGCCTCAATACCAACTGGACAGTGGCTCCCAATGGCCTGAAAATGGCGCTTTTGATTTCAATATACTTAGAGACTTAGACAACTTTTGCCATTGCAATGGGAAATGGTCTGAGATTCCTTATGTTCAGGATTTCTTCACTCTCCATAACTGCCCTTCCCTCTGACAGTCCTGCTCTACTTTCCAAATCCTCTCCCGACTGGTCTCCCACCACACCTGCAACAGCCCCAGCCGACAACTCCTCTTTCTTTGACCCCCACCAATTTTCCCCCTCCCTAACAGCATCATGATCCTCCACCAGAGCATCACGATGCTTCACTGTATGTCCCCGCTCTGGCTCTAACCCTCTGTCCCCCTCTCTCCAACCACTCCGCTTCTGACTCTGAGTCCTCTCCATCTCCGCCCCTCACCTGCTCTTGGGCCCAGCATGCTCAGCAACCAGCTCCCTTGCTTCCTCTCCAGGAAGTAGCAGGAGCCAAGGGGACCCTCCGTGTCCATGTCCCTTTCTCCCTCTCCAATCTCTCAACAGATTGAAAAATGTCTCGGATCCTTCTCCTCTGATTCCGATACTTACATCAAAGAATTTAAATATCTTACCCAATCTTATGAACTCACTTGGCATGATCTCTACGTTATCCTCTCTTCTATATCTCCTTCCAGAAAAGAAGGAAAGAGTGTGGCTCACAGCACAGGCACATGCTGACAATCTTCATGGGCAAGATCCTACTAAGCCCGTAGGAGCCGCTGCTGTTCCCTGGGAAGAGCCTTCCTGGGAGTACCAACCTACAGACCCGGGCTGGGCGTCTGTAACCATATGATTACTTGCCTCATTGCAGGCCTTAACAAAGCTGCATGGTAAAGGCCGCGTGCAGTGGCTCACACCTGTAATCCCAGCACTTTGGGAGGCTGAGTCAAGAGATCCAGACCAACCCGGCTAACGTGGTGAAACCCTGCCTCTACTAAAAATACAAAAATTAGCTGGGCGTGGCGGCAGGCACCTGTAGTCCCAGCTACTCAGGAGGCTGAGGCAGGAGAATGGTGTGAACCCGAGAGGCAAAGGTTGCAGTGAGTTGAGATCGTGCCACTGCACTCCAGCCTGGGTGACAGAGTGAGACTCCATGTCAAAAAACAACAAAAACAAAAACAAAAACAAAAAACAAAACAAAACAAAAACAAAGCTGCCCATAAGGCTGTAAATTTTGAAAAACTTAAAGAAATTTCCCAAAAGGCAGATGAAAATCCTGTCCAATTCCTTTCCCACCTTTCAGAGGCTCTCCAAAAATATACCTGCATTGACCCTGCCTCCCAAGAAGGAACTATTGTTCTTTTTTTATGTATATATACTTTAAGTTCTAGGGTACATGTGCACAATGTGCATGTTTGTTACATATGTATACATGTGCCATGTTGGTGTGCTGCACCCATTAACTCATCATTTATATTATGTATTTCTCCTAATGCTATCCCTCCCCTCTCCCCCACCCCATGACAGGCCCTGGTGTGTGATGTTCCCCTTCCTGTGTCCAAGTGTTCTCATTGTTCAGTTCCCACCTATGAGTGAGAACATGTGGTGTTTGGTTTTCTGTCCTTGTGATAGTTTTCTCAGAATAATGGTTTCCAGCTTCATCCA